>NW_015389155.1:21473-39346 GCF_001527695.2 Protobothrops mucrosquamatus | reverse complement strand
TTCCTATTCTCCATCCTGTCTTTTCCTGGCTAGCCATTTCCTATATATTTTATGGCTTCTCTTCTTCCTTTCTCAGACCCAGCTATTTTTGCCTACATATTTCCTTTACATCCTTTCTTTATGTTATCTCTTCCTGACTCTCACCAATTGTAGGTTTAACTGACTCTGAAGATTTATCATATTGATGCCTATTTATCAGGGGGGAGGCGCTGACTTCCCACAAATGTAAGCTGCCCAGGGTCACTGAGATTGGGAGGGGGAGGGGGGGCAAATAAATTCAATCAATCAATCAATCTGTTGGGAGAATTTCCCTGGGTTCCTTTCTTCCGCGCTGGTCCCTGGGAAACATAAGCATCCATAAAATCAAGGCCCAGAGGCTGGCTGCTTGGGAAGGGGGTCTCTGGGGGGTGGTCCTTGGTGTTCTCTGAGCTTTCATTCATTCATTTAATCAGAATAGAGCTGGAAGGGACCTTGGAGATCATCTAGTCCAGCCCCATGCTCAAGCAGGAGACCCTGTACCATTGCTTGGAGGTCTCCACTGTTTCGTCCAAAAACAACACAGGTAGTCCTCGACTTACAACCACAATTGAGCCCAACATTTCTGTTGTTAAGTGAGACATTTGTTAACTGACTTTTGACCTATTTTACGATCTTTCTTGCCACAGTTGGCTGAGGAATTCTGGGAGTTGAAGTCCACAAGTCACAAAAGGGCCACATTTGAAGACCCCTGATCTACAATATCATACACCAGGAACAATATACATACATGTGTTAATACAGCAGTCTCCAACACACAACAGTTACAGCAGGAAACAGAAGAGAGGAGCACAATCTACGGAGCCTTCCTTTTTATACAAAGCTCTTAAAAGGACACAGACCCAGCTGGCTCTTAAAGGGACACAGACCCTGCTGAGTCATTCCCATCATTATATCATAAATCTCACATTACATCAGCTGGTTAGCTTCTAAATCATTAACTTGACAGCTGTGCTTTCCCCCCCCTCCCCCACCCCCCTTTGAGCAGATGCAGGACTGATCTGGTTTCATTTTTCCCGGTGGTGATCCAGACTGCAGGCCTCAAGACAGGAACCTCAGATGGCGCAGGAAAGACGGAGGTCCGTTGGGCTGCCCGCCCCGTGCATCCTGGGCATCGATCTGGGCACCACATCCGTAAAAGTGGTCCTGGTGGAAAAAACGAATAAGGTCCCCACCCTGGTTGCCAGCTGCACCAAGCCGGTGCAGGCCGATGTGCTCATCAAAGAGGCTCAGTTGCGGGTAAGGTGAATAGAGAATAGAGTTTGATGGGACCTTGGAGGTTATCTAGTCCAACCACCTCCTCAAGCAGGAGAACCTATACCATTTCAGATAAGTGACTGTCTAGTCTCTTCTTCAAAACCTCCAGTGATGGGGTGCCCACAACTTCTGGAGGCAAGCTGTTCCACTGGTTAATTGTCCTCACTGTCAGGAAGTTTCTCCTTAGTTCCAGGTTGCTTCTCTCCTGGATTAGTTTCCATCTGTTGCTTCTTGTCCAGCTTTCATCTGCTTTGGAGAATAGATAGATCCTCTCTTCTTTGTGGCAGCCCCTCAAATACTGGAATACTGCTATCATGTCCCCCCTAGTCCTCAGAATAGACTAGAATAGACTAGACTAGACTAGACTAGACTAGAATAGAATAGAATAGAATAGAATAGAATAGAATAGAAATTAAACAGAATAGAATATAGAAATAGAATAGAATAGAATAGCAATTAAACAGAATAGAATATAGAAATAGAATATAGAAATAGAATAGAATAGAGTAGAGTAGGAATTAAACAATAGAATATAGAAATAGAATAGAATAGAATAGGAATTAAACAGAATAGAATATAGAAATAGAATATAAAATATAGAAATAGAATAGAGTAGAGTAGAATAGAATAGAATCTGGAAGGGACCTTGGAGGTCTTCTAGTCCAGCCCCCCTCTCAAGGAGGAGAACCTATAATATCTCAGGCAAGTGACTGTCCAGTCTCTTCTTAAAAACCTCCAGTGATGGAGCGCCCACGACTTCTGGAGGCAAGCTGTTCCACTGGTTAATTGTCCTCACTGTCAGGAACTTTCTCTTTAATTCCAGGTTGTTTCTCTCCTTGATTATTTTCCATCCATTGCTTCTTGTCCTGCCTTCTGGTGCTTTGGAGAATAATTTGGCCCCGTCCTCCTTGTCGCGGCCTCTCAAATCCTGGAATGCTGCTATCATGTCATCATGTTTGAATAACTGGTGGGAAAAGACACCCACCCAAGAAAGTCTCTTCAGTTGTCTTTCTCGTGCGTAAAACATTCATTCTCTCTTCTCGTTTGTCCCAAAGGGGCTTTTTTCAAAAGGCGAGTGGACTTCCTTGTTTCTCTTTGAAGACGTTTCACTTCTCATCCCAGAAGCTTCTTCAGCTCTGACTGGGATGGTGGGGAATGGAAGGATTTATACTCCTTGCAGACAGCTGGTCCTTTGCCTTCTTTTAGAGAGTCGTTGAGGCCACTTGGAGATTTACCTGTGTCCTCAGGGTCACCTGAGTGGTGCAAATGGGTGTGGAGCCTTCTCGGCTGCAGGATGTTTTCTGTTGAAGACAGGCACATAGGCTGTTGCGGACGAGTCTGTTTCTTCTCCTTTATTTTTCCCCAATGTATTCTTTCTCCCACCTAGAGGAAGTGAGGTAAGCGTCATCTCAATTTAAATAAATAAATGAATTCTTTCTTTCTCTCGCAGGAGAACGAGCAGGATGTCCACAGAATCATTGAAGCTTTGAACAGTTGCCTAGTGTCTTTTTCTCCGGCTTTTGTGGAAAGAGTTTGCTGCATTGGCGTTTCTGGACAGATGCACGGGGTGATGTTTTGGGAAGCCGGGAAAGGTAAGATTTAGAACACAGAAAGCAGAATAACACGGTTAGGAGGGACTTGGGAAGTCTTCTAATCCAATCTAGAATAGAATAGAATAGAATAGAATAGAATAGAATAGAATAGAATAGCATAATGAATAGAGTAATAATAGAATAGAATAGAATAGAATAGAATAGAATAGAATAGCATAATGAATAGAGTAATAATAGAATAGAATAGAATAGAATAGAATAGAATAGAATAGAATAGAATAGAATAGAATAGAATCAACCTGGCTTATTTATTCATTTGAAAAAAAAACACTCTTCATTTTTTTTTAAAAAAAACACGTATTTATGTTTTAAGAACTATCAATAGTTCTTTCTAAAGTCAGTGCTACGCGGATTTTGTGTTCCGTCAAAGGGAAGAAAAGGGTTGCGTTTTAAATTGTATTTTATTTTGATTTTGATTTAAATTAATGTATTTCCGTTCAATTCACCTCTGTTACTCAGTGGATCCGTTGTTAAATGAATCTCGCCCCGTTTTATGATGTTTCTTGCCACGGTTGTTAAGTGAATCAGTGCAGTTGTTAAGTGAAACCGGCTTCCCCCATAGACTTTGCTTATCAGAAGGTCATAAAAGGGAATCACGTGACACCCCCGGGACACTGCAACCGTCGTAAGTACGAGTCGGTTGCCAGACATCTAAATTTTGATCACGTGACCACGGAAATGCGGCGACGGTTGTGTGAGAAAAACGGCTATAAGTCGGTTTTTTTGGTGCTGTTGTAACTTTAAATGGTCACTAAACGAATCTGTTGTAAGTCAAGGACTGTTTAGTGCTACACAGGGGCCTTTGTGTGTCAAGGACGGCCGATACAATTCCAAGCATGGTTGTGGTCACTTTGGCACCTGGTGGTCCTTCACCTGCCTCTTCCAGGTTGCACATGGACCGAAAATGGAGGCCGGTGGACTTTTCAGCCGGACAAAGCCAGTCAGCTGATCACCTGGCAAGATGGCCGCTGCAGCCCCCAATTCCTGTCTTCCCTCCCTGCGCCTCAGTCGCACCTCAGCGTGGCTTCTGGATACGGCTGTGCCACCATCTTCTGGCTCTTAAAGAACAGGTAACTCTGCGGCCTAGTGGACAATCCCTTAAACAGGAGCCAGCCATGTGCGGCAGCTGCCAAAAAGGCCAACACAGTGCTGGGCTGCATTAACAGAGGGAGAGAATCAAGATCACGTGAAGTATTAATACCACTTTACAATGCCTTAGTAAGGCCACACTTGGAATACGGCATCCAGTTTTGGTCACAACGATGTAAAAAAGATGTTGAGACTCTAGAACAGTGATGGCAAACCTTTTAGAGACCAAGTGCCCAAACTGCAACCCAAAACCCATTTATGCATGGTCAGGTGCCGGGTGGGCATGGCCATTGGCTGGGTGTGGTCCATTGGCTGGGTGTGGCCCATTGGGTGGGCGTGGCTACGGTGGTAACGGCAGACTGGATGGGACTAAAAAGTTCAATCAATCAATTCCAACTTTGCAAGATCTTTTTTTTTCCCGCAAGAAGTTGAAATTGATTGATTGAACTTTTTTTTTTTTGTACACGGCGGTGGAGGCCTAAAGCGAAAAGGTTTTATAAAACCCAGCTGAAGACCTAGGACTGGGGTGATGGTGCGCGTGCCCACAGAGAGGGCTCTGAGTGCCGCCTCTGGCACCCGTGCCATAGGTTCGCCACCACTGCTCTAGAAAGAGTGCAGAGAAGAGCAACAAAGATGATCAGGGGACTGGAGGCTAAAACATAAAAGGAACGGTTGCTGGAATCGGGTAGGTCTAGTTTAATGAAGAGAAGGACAAGGGGGGGACATGATAGCAGTGTTCAAGGAAGGAAGGAAGGAAGGAAGGAAGGAAGGAAGGAAGGAAGGAAGGAAGGAAGGAAGGAAGGAAGCTGTGGTAGCGCAGTGGTTAGAATACAGTATTGCAGGCTAATTCTGCTGACTGCCGGCTGCCAACAGTTGGGCAGTTCAATTCTCATCAGCTGTAGGTCGACTCGGCCTTCCATCCTTCTGAGGTCGGTAAAATGAGAACCCAGATTGTTGGGGGAAATATGTTGATTCTGTAAACCGCTTAGAGAGGGCTGTAAAAGGTCCTGTGAAGCGCTATATAAATCTAAGTGCTATTGCTTGGGAAGGAAGGAAGGAAGGAAGGAAGATGGGAAGGAAGGAAGGAAGGAAAATGGGAAGGAAGGAAGGAAAACGGGAAGGAAGGGTGGTGACACAGTAGTTATAATGCAGTATTGCAGGCTGACTCTGCCCACTGTCAGAAGTTCAATCCTCACCGGCTCACCGTTGACTCATCCTTCCATCCTTCCGAGGTCGGTAAAACAAGGACCCAGATTGTTGGGGAGCAAAATGCTGACTCTGTAAACCGCTTAGAGAGGGTTGTAAAGCACTGCGAAGCGGTATATAAGTGCCATGGCTAGTGCTAGATCATTTATGCTGGTTTGCCAGATGCCTGAATTTTGATCACATGACTTTGGGATTGCTGTGACGGTCGTAAGTGCAGGGACCGATTGTAAGCAGCATTTTTAAATGCCATTGTAACTTGGAATGGTGGCAAGTAGGATAGCGGCAATTCAACTTTAAATACGGTTAAATTTATTCCATTTAAATTTGACATTCCATTTATACGCTGCCTATCTCCCTGAGCAGACGCTGGTGTTCACGGTTCCCAGGAAAAAACATTTTTTCCCCCAAAATAATTATTTATATATTCCATTTATAGGCCACCCACCTCCCTGAGATGGTCTTGATTGTTCCTAGATCTTTTCTTTCTTTATATATTTGTATAATAGTTTTATGCCAGTCAGTTTTTCCAATAGATGTAGAGTTGTACATCCATCTGTCTGTCTGTCTGTCTCTGAACTGTTTCTATTTCCTCTCTACCTAGGCCAGATTTCCTGGCACCCTACACTGCTGCTGGCACCATCCAGGATTATGTCGTAGCCATGCTGTGTGGCCGGGAGAAGCCACAGATGTCCGTGCAGAATGCCGCCGCCTGGGGATACTTCAGTACCATAGAAAAATCCTGGAATACTAAACTGTAAGTCTGCGGATGGCCTCAAGGGGACGCTGGCCACCCGGTACACCGTTTACACTACGATCTGTGCACTANGGTAGCTTGAAGAAGGGTGGATCAACTCCCAGAATCCCCCAGCCAACATGCTTTAAGATGGGTGGGCTTCCACTCCCAGAATCCCCTAGTCAGCATGCTTTAAGAGGGGCGGACTTCAGTTCCCAGAATTCCCCAGCCAGCCTGCTTTGAGAAGGGTGAACTTCCACTCCCAGAATTCCCCAGCCAGCCTGCTTTAAGATGGGTGGACTTCCACTCCCAGAATCCCCCAGTCAGCCTGCTTTAAGAGGGGTGGGCTTCCACTCCCAGAATTCCCCAGCTAGCCTGCTTTTAAGATGGGTGGACTTCCACTCCCAGAATTGTGCTTATACATTAAGGACGGCCCGTGTTATTCAGCCTCAACACACACACACACACACACACACACACACACACACAATTTCTACTTCTCTTTTTAGTTTGGAAGACTCTGGCTTTCCCATCCGTTTGCTTCCTGAAGTGGTCGATTCCGGAGACCTTGCTGGGGAAACCTGCCAACCGTGGCACCGGGTCCCAGCCGGAACCAAGGTTGGGATAGCCCTGGGAGATTTCCAATGCTCAGTTTACTCTTGCATGTCTGAAGACAGTGATGCAGGTAGCTGCCCCTGAAACCCCACGGAAATGTTGAACTTGACTAAGGCCAAATGCTTCTGCGTGGCAGGAAAATGTCGGCTTGTAAGAGACGCTGCGCTTGGTGCTCTCTGAGCTTTTTTTTTTTAATTGAAAATTTTATAAAATTTTACAATATAAAATTTTATAAAATTTTACAATATAAATCCCCCCTCCCCCAAACCCAACCCTCCATCCCTCCCCCCCTCACTTCCCAGAGCCAATCACAGGATTAACAATAAAATAATCATAATCTAACTAACATTAATCAACTATTAATCTAACAAATCTATAACTTCCTTTAACTCTCTTTTAAAACAAATATACAATTATTAAATACCATAATATTAACATAATTTTAAATATTAAAAATAAAACTAAATAACATTATAACATTATAGCTTGATGGTTTTCTGGCAGACGTTTCATGACCCAACTAGGTCCACAACCTTTTGGGCACCAGGGACCGGTTCCGTGGAGAGAGGTTTTCCCGTGGACTGGAGGGTGCGTGGTTTCGTGTGCTGCCTGCATCCCGCGGATGGGGCTTTGCTTGTTTGCGCGGCCCGGTTGCTGGCATGCCACGGCCCGGTGCCAGTCCACGGACCGGGGGTTGGGGACCCCTGAACTACTTTCCCCGAAAGTAAGGACGACACCAGGGGTAGGCAACCTCGGCTCTTTTATGACTCGTGGAATTCAACAAGAAGCAACGGGTGGAAACTCGTCAAGGAGAGAAGCAACCTAGAACTAAGGAGAAACTTCCTGACAGTTAGAACAATTAACCAGTGGAACAACCTGCCTCCAGAAGCGGTGAATGCTCCAACACTGGAAGTTTTTAAGAAGAGACTGGACAGCCATTTGTCTGAAATGGTGTAGGGTCTCCTGTCTGAGTGGGGGTTTGGACTAGAGGACCTCCAAGGTCCCTTCCAACTACTACTACTACTACTATTTTTTCTTCTTCTTCTTCTTCTTCTTCTTCTTCTTCTTCTTCTTCTTCTTCTTCTTCTTCTTCTTCTTCTTCTTCTTCTTCTTCTTCTTCTTCTTCTTCTTCTTCTTCTTCTTCTTCTTCTTCTTCTTCTTCTTCTTCTTATTATTATTATTATTATTATTATTATTATTATTATTATTATTATTATTATTATTATTATTATTATTATTATTATTATTACTATTACTATTACTATTACTATTACTATTACTACTACTACTACTACTACTACTACTACTACTACTACTATTATTAACTCCCAGAATTCCTGAGCCAGCCAGGAATTCTGGAGCCAAGGTTGCCTACCCCTGGCCTACACCAACCATAAGCCATAACTTGATTTTGTGGAGTGGGCCTAATATAAGCTCTACCCCAAAAATAAGCCCTAGTTTGGGGGCAAGGGGCACCCCTAAAAATCAAGCTAGGGGGGAGGTGGGAGTGTGGAGCTGTCCCACGCGCCCCACACCCGCTTCCCTTGTAGCCAGGCCTCCCCTCACCGGCCCACTTCTTCTTCTGAGGCCTCTTCTGCAGCCAGGCCTGCCTTTCTCAGTCACAGGCCTTTCCAGAAGGCCATTGCTCGGTCCTCGGCTGCTTAGGCCTTCTGGAAAGGCCTGACTGCAAAATCCAGGCCCGAATGGAGCTGCAGAATTTTGGCCCCAGAAGAAGCGGACCAGCTGGGTGGTGCTGGAGGTGAGGTAAGGCCTACCCCGAAAATAAGACCCGGTGCCCCTTTTGGAGGCAAAAAAATTAAATAAGACCCGGTTTTATTTTTGGGGAGACACGGTGAGTAACATCAGGACTGGAAGGAAAAGGGGCTTCTGGAGTGGAGGAGGAGGAGGAGGGCAACTATGGCAAGAAGGATCATAAAAATGGGGCAAAATTCGCTTAACAGCTATCTTACTTAGCAAGAGAAATTTTGGGCGGTAAGTGGAGTGCTATTTGTAAAAATAAATACATGAAATGCTTCGGCACTTGATTGAGTTGAGGAAGGGTTAGGCAGGGCCGCTGTGGAAAACTCATTTTTTTAAAAAGGCAGCCTCATTTTGGATTAATTCTTCTCCCTTTCCTCCCTCCCATCTCCCAAGTTCTCAACATCGGCACCTCGGCCCAGCTGGCGGTCCGCCTGCCGCCCGGGTTCCAGCCTGTGGAGGCTCCAGATCCAAAATCACCTGTGCAATATTTCCCATATTTTGACAACCGGTATCTGGCGGTGGCTGCTTCGCTAAACGGCGGAAACGTGATGGCCGCGTTCGTGAAGATGGTGGCTGGATGGATGGCTGAGCTGGGTAGGGTCTTTCAGGATGGGGATGGGCTTGGCCTAACTCTGGGAAGGCAATCCTTCCTTCCTTCCTTCCTTCCCTCCCCTTCCTTCCTTCCTTCCCTCTCTCCCTCCCTGTTCCCTTCTTTCTTTCTTCTCTCCCTCCCTTTTGTCCTTCCTCCCTCCCTCCTTCCCTCTCTCCCTTTTCTTCCTTCTCTCCCCTTTTCTCCTTCCTTCCTTCTTCCTTCCTCCCTCCCTTTTCTCCTTCCTCCCTTTCTCCCTCCCTTTCCCCTTCCGTCCCTCCCTCCCTCCCTTTTCCCTTCCTTCCTTCCCTCTTTCCCTTCCTTTTCCCCTTCCTCCTTCCCTTTTCTCCTTCCTTCCTTCCTTCCTTCCTTCATTCCTTCCCTTTCTCCCTCCTTCCCTTCCTTCCTCCCCCTTTTCTCCTTCCTTCCTTCCCTCCCTTTTCTCCTTCCTTCCTTTCCTTCCTCCCTTCCTTTTCTCCTTCCTCCTTCCCTTTTCTCCTTCCTTCCTTCTTTCCCTCCATTTTCTTCCTTCTTTCCTTCCTTCCTTTCTTCTCTCCCTTCCTTCCTTCCCTCTTTCCCTCCCTTTTCTCCTTTCTTCCTTTCCTCCCTCCCTCCCTTTCTTGGACTTCCTTGTGGTCGTAAGGCGAGGACTAACCCGTAGACTTCCTTGTGGTCGTAAGGCGAGGACTAACCCGTAGACTTCCTTGTGGTCGTAAGGCGAGGACTAACTCCTGCTCCACCTTCTCCCCTTCTTCCTTTTGCAGGGCTGGAAGTCTCCGAATCCGACGTCTACCGGACGATGATAGAAGCCGGGCTCAGCCAGGCCGAGAGCCGTCTCCGCGTCTGCCCCACCCTCTTTGGGGAAAGACACGCACCCGCCACTCTGGCTTCGGTGACGAACATCGCGGCCTCCGACATGTCCCTGGGGCACGTGGTCCGCTCCTTGTGCCGGGGGGTGATCCAAAACCTGCACGCCATGCTCCCTTCTGGGAACCTGAAGGAAGCCGGGGCCGAGCGGATCGTGGCCAGCGGAAGCGGGCTCTGCCGGAACGAAGTGATGAAGCAGGAAGCGGAGAAGGCCTTTGCGCTCCCCGTGGTCCACGGCCAAGTCGCCGATGCCGCCTTGGGGGCGGCTTACGTGATGCTGAAGAGGAGTCCCCGGAGGGACCTTGGAGGTCATCTAGTCCAGCCCCTTGCTCGGGCAGGAGACCCTGTCCCCCTTTCAGACAAGTGACTGTCCAGTCTCTTCTTTAAAAAAAAACCAACATCCAGGGTTGGAGCATCCGCCAGCTTTGAAGTCAAGCCATTCCGCTGATAAATTAGAGAACAGAATAGAATAACCGAGTTGGAAGGGGTCTTGGAGGTCATCTAGTCCAGCCCCCTCCTCGATCAGGAGACCCTATAGCATTCCGGGCAAATGACTGTCCAGTCTCTTCTTAAAAACCTCCAGGGTTGCAGCACCCGTGACTTTTGAAGCCGAGCCGTTCTGCTGATTAATTGTTCTCGCTGTCAGGAAATTTCTCCTTAGTTCCACATGTTGCTTCTCTCCTTGATGAGTTTTCCCTAGAGTAGGGATCTACATTAACCTTGGGGACGCGATTGGATTCTGAGGTCAATCAGGAATCATAGGATCTTAGGCACAAAGGGCTGGAAGGGACCTTGGAGGTCATCTAGTCCAACCCCCTGCTCGGGCAGGAAACCCTATATACCATTTCAGACAAATGGCTGTCCAGTCTCTTCTTAAAAAGTTCCAGTGTTGGAGCATTCACTGCTTCTGGAGGCAGGTTGTTAATAATAATAATAAGGTCGGAAGGGACCTTGGAGGTCATCTAGTCCAACCCCCTGCTCGGGCAGGAAACCCTATACATTCCGGACAAATGGCTGTCCAATCTCTTCTTAAAAACTTCCAGTGTTGGAGCATTCACAGCTTTTGCAGGTAGGTTGTTAATAATAATAATAATAATAATGTTGGAAGGGACCTTGGAGGTCATCTAGTCCAACCCCCTGCTCGGGCAGGAGACCCTATACCATTTCAGTTACAAATGGATGTCCAGTCTCTTCTTAAAAACCTCCAGTGTTGGAGCACCCACCACTTCTGGTGGCAGGTTGTTCCACTGGTTAATTGTTCTAACTGTCAGGAAGTTTCTCCTTAGTTCTAGGTTGCTTCTCTCTTTGGTTAGTTTCCATCCGTTGCTTCTTGTCCTGCCTATTCTGGGGAGGGTGGGAAGGGACACCTCCCCTTTCAGAATAAAGATGACACCTCAGCAGGAAGGCCGAGAAAGGGCTGCTTCGGGTGCCAAAGTCGAATTCTGCCAGCCGGATGTTTGGGGAATCTCGTTTGAGTCTTAATTGGGAGGAAGTATCCATAGAACGGCAGCGAACCTATGAGGAGGTGATAAGCCGCCTGAGAAAGCCAAGGGAATTCATCAAAACAATTAAAAAATGAAAATTAGAATATTTCGGACATGTGATGCGACACCCAGAAAAATACGGCATACTCCAATTTAATCCTCCAGGGAAGTGGTGGCGAACCTATGGCACGGGTGCCAGAGGTGGCACTCAGAGCTCTCTCTGTGGGCACACGCACCATCGCCCCAGTCCTAGGCCTTCAGCTGGGTTTTATAAAACCTTTTCGCTTTAGGCCTCCGCCGCCATGTGCAAAAAAAAAAAAGGTTCAATCAATCAATTTCAACTTCTCGCGGGGAAAAAAAAGATCTTGCAAAGTTGGAATTGATTGATTGAACTTTTTAGTCCCACCCAGTCTACCGTTAGCACCGCAGCCACGCCCAGCCAATAGGCCACGCCCAGCCAATGGGCCACGCCCAGCCGGCACCCGACGATGCATAAGTGGGTTTTGGGTTGCACTTTGGGCACTCGGTCTCTAAAAGGTTCGCCGTCACTGCCCTAGAAATTCGTAGCCCCTTCCCACGGCATTGCCCAGGACTCTGGTTTCTTCCGGAATGTGCCGAGGAAGAAGAGCCCCCCCCCTTTGCCCCTAACGTACTTGTCTTTTGTGATAAGTGTCTGGATGAAATTTCAGCACCCAGCATTAAAATGCAACCTAGCGTCGAAGGGAAAGAGAATTTAAAAAAAAAGCAAAAACAAATGAAAAGTGGACCGAAAACAAATACACATTAAACCAATTTATAAGAAAGACGATTTCTTGACTTTCTTTTAGGACACAGCTAAATAATACTGGAGTGCCTTCTCTCTTGAGTGCAATAGTGACGTTACCTAGTTGGGTCATGAAACGTCTGCAAGAAAACAGCTGAGCTTAGAAAACATCCAGGACCCCACAGTCCTCCTCCTCCTCCTCTCCACAAATCCCCCTCCCTCCTAGCTCTGATGATGTCTCCCAGTTGGATCATGAAATGTCTGCAAGAAAACCCCCAAGCTCGGAGTGGGCCAAGGACCTCACAGTCCTCCTCCTTCCTTCTCCTCCTCCTCCTCCTCCTCCTTGCTCTGATGACGTTCCCCAATTGGGTCATGAAATGTCTGCAAGAAAACCCCCAAGCTTGGAGTGTGCCAAGGACCCCAAAATCCTCTCCTCCTCCTCCTCTCTCCTAGCTCTGATGATGTCCCCCAGTTGGGTCATGAAATGTCTGCAAGAAATCCCCCCCCCCGAGCTCGGAGTGCGCCAAGGACTCCACCATTGAACCCTGAGCCACAAAGATTGTCTTCTATTGAGACTGCACGTCTGCTGTTCCATTTTCCTCCTGAAAGTTTTCTTCCCTTGCTAGGGAAGGGTTATGCCAGACATGTCAAACATATGTCAAATTTTTAGGTCATCCCGGCCGGTACTAGAGGGCTGGGCCCGTCAACAAGGGCTAGATGGCACCTGGGAAGGACGAGGGTGCGAATTCTCTCAACCTATGTGGCCTGTCTTTTTATGGCAGACATGTCAAACGCAAGGCCTGGGGGCTGGATGCGGCCCGCGAAGTGGTTTCATGTGGCCCCCGAAGTCATCCTGGAAACAGTGAGGGAACGGCCCCCGCTGCCTTGGCCCTGGCCCAGGCCGGCCGGGAGCCAATGTACACTTTTGTGGTGGCCATCTATGCTGAAACGCATTCAGTCTTAGCTCCACAAGGCCGTCCGGAAACAGCGAGGAACCAGCCCCTGCCGCGTCGGCCCCGCCCCCTGGGTGCATGCTGGGGAGGGGTCCCCCTTTGTGAGGAATGAAGAAATGCACCACGCCTTGGCACTTGCCCCGGTCCCACCCCCTTCTGCCAGAGACCCCCAGATCTGTCCCACTCCTGCCCAGGCCCCCACAGGCACCCTTGACACGAATGATGTAGAGCTGGCCACGCCCACCCAGTAGGCCACACCCACTCCATCCACGCCCACCCAGTAGGCTGCACTCACCCTGGCCACACACCCCCCAGGGCAACTGCAATGCTGATGCGGCCCTCAATGAAATTGAATTTGACACCCCTGGGTTATGCCTACCTTGGTCAAGGGCTTGGGGTAGGAGACCCCCCCTCCCAAACCTAGGATCCCATGAATTTTGGGCCTGGCAATCGAATTCCTGGTGGTTTTTTTTTTCGCTTTCCCCGGTGCCGAGCCAGCTTTTGAACGTGTGAACGTGACAGGAAGTAATTGGATGAAATTTCTTCCGAAACTGCCTCGATGGTCCACGTTTTTTCCAGTAAATTCGGATGACTCAAAAGCAAATTGCAGAGGCCTTGAACAGCTCTGAGCAATTAGCCCGGTCCTTAAAAGCTGTTCAGGTTTTTTGTTGTTGTTGTTTTTCCCTGTGACTTAATTGTGGGAAATTGAGCAAAAAGAAACAATCTCACTGTTGTTTATTGAGCCAAAATAAAAGCCCAGACCCCATTGTGGGTTCCTTTAAGCCAGAAATCGATTGCAATTTTTTTGTTTTTTTGAGCCAATGGACGTATTTGAAGCATTTGGGTGGGCTGCTTCCCAAAATCCGAAGGGGGGGGATCAGAAAAGTCAAAATGGTGGCTGCAACGTGCCCCTTTTTAACCCTAAATCCCCCCCCCACAACACACAGGGAACCTTTTGGGTCAGAAAGCAGTAACTGTTAAAAGTGGCCAGCTCAAATGCACCCATTGCTCAGAAGGCGAAACTGATCAGGTATCCATCACAGTTTTTAAAAGTAAGGAATGGTACACAACAGTGATGGCGAACCTTTTAGAGACCGAGTGCCCAAAAACTGGCCCTACCCCGTTCCACCCCTTACCCCGCCCCCATGCTGCCGGCCCACAGGACCACTCACCACCTCCAGGACCCACTGCAGATCACCCAGGCAGCCCAACAGCGCCATGGCGGCCTCCAGGGCCCTCTGCCCACGCCCCGCAGCATCAACTGCATGCGATGGGGCGTAAGGGCAGAGTCTTGTCTACACTGCCGGTCTGTCGTGTCCTTGGCTGTGTTGCTCTGCGTGGGCCACTCTCCTCCAGGGGGGCTGCTGGTGAGGAGGGGGTCACGAGGGGAGGCAAGGCTGAGGCAACGGCACGGGTGCCCACAGAGAGGGCTCCGAGTGCCGCCTCTGGCACGCGTGCCATAGATTCGCCACCATTGGTATACAATATTCTGAAGGAGATTGATCTGAAAAGATTTATGGGCAGATAGCACAATGTTAGATTCTTTGATGATCTTTTCAGGGCATTTTCCAAATACAGATAGTCCTTTAGAATAGAATATAGAATAGAATATAGAATACAATTAGAATAGGATGGGACGGGATAGAATAGAATAGAATAGAATAGAATAGAATGGAATGGAATGG
This sequence comes from Protobothrops mucrosquamatus, assembly GCF_001527695.2. Lineage (NCBI taxonomy): Eukaryota > Metazoa > Chordata > Lepidosauria > Squamata > Viperidae > Protobothrops > Protobothrops mucrosquamatus. The sequence goes on along the minus strand of NW_015389155.1, from coordinate 24,695 downwards.
AATGGAATGGAATGGAATAGAATAGAATAGAATAGAATACTGTAGAATAGAATAGAATAGAATAGAATAGAATAGAATAGAATAGAATAGAATAGAATAGAATAATGAATGGAATAGAATAGAATAGAATAGAATAGAATAGAATAGAATAGAATAGAATAGAATAGAATAGAATAATGGAATGGAATGGAATGGAATGGAATGGAATGGAATGGAATGGAATAGAATAGAATATAGAATAGAATAGAACAACAGAACAGAACAGAACAGAATAGAATAGAATAGAATAGAATAGAATAGAAAGGGACCTTGGAGGTCTTCTAGTCCAGCCTCTTAACTTACAACAGTTCGTTTAGTGACTCTTCGAAGTTACAACAGCACTGAAAAAAGTGTCTTAATGACTGTGTTTTACACTTACGACCGTTGCAGCATTCCCCCCCCCATGGTCACGTGATCAAAATTCAGACGCTGGGCAACTGACTCATATTTATGACGGTCGCAGTGTCACATGATCCCCTTTTGCAACCTTCTGACAAGCAAAGACAATGGCTGGAAGCCCGATTCACTTAACAACCGGGTTACTTACTTAATAGCTGCAGTGATTCACTTAACAACTGTGGCAAGAGGGGTCATTAAATGGGGCAAAACTTATTGAATGAATGTCTCGCTTAGCAACCGTGCTGGTCGTAAGCCGAGGAACTTACCTGTATAAGAAATGAATTTGCAGGGACTTTTCCGTTTTATCATTAGGCCTAAACAGATTTCATATTTCCAATTTCCGACGCAGAACTAATGCCGCATTTCCATCCTGTGTTTTGTTTTCGAAAGAAATCTGTTTGTATTGTCGTGCTTGTTGTGTGTGTGTGTGTGTGTGTGTGTGTGTGTTTTAAATTCCTTGGAGAGTTTTTATGGCTATGTTTTATTTCCCAGCAATATTTTGCAGAGAACTCTGGCAACAGCAAAAAAAAAAAAAAGGGGGGGGGGTTGCTGATATTGTAGCTTCCTTGACAGACTGTGTGAAGTGGAAGTGAGGTCACATCCAGAGATGGTCTGGTTTTTTCCTACAGTTTAAAAAAAAACAATAAAAACCAGACCCTAAAACCCAGTGAAGCTAAACACAATTTCCTGGACATTTCCAAAGCCGTTGCTAGAAGCCAAATTAGCCTTTGTTATCTTTCTCTTCCTGGAATTAAAATTCCAGGCTGTAAAAGATTCAAAACTTTGAATTTCCTATTTCCCAAGAGTGTGCCATATAACAGAATAACAGAGTTGGGAGGGACCTTGGAGGTCTTCTAGTCCAGCCCCCTTGCTCAAGCAGGAAACATATACCATGCCAGGCAAATGGTTGCCCAATCTCGTCTTAAACACCTCCAGTGATGGAGAAGGAAGGAAGGAAGGAAGGAAGGAAGGAAGGAAGGAAGGAAGGAAGGATAACAGAGTTGGAAGGGACCTTGGAGGTCATCTAGTCCAACCCCCTGCTCAGGCAGGTAACCCTATACCACTTCGGACAGATGGCTGTCCAGTCTCTTCTTAAAAACTTCCAGTGTTGGAGCATTCACCACTTCTGGAGGCAGGTTGTTCCACTGATTAATTGTTCTCAAAGGAAGTTTCTCCTTAGTTCCAGGTTGCTTCTCTCCTTGATTAGTTTCCATCCGTTGCTCCTTATCCTGCCTTTCAGGTGCTCTGGAGAATAGCTTGACTCCCTCTTCTTTGTGGCAGCCCCTGAGATACTGGAAGACTGCTATCATGTCCCCCCTCATCCTTCTCTTCGTTAAACTAGACATCCCCAATTCCTACAACCGTTCTCCATCTATTTTAGCCTCCGGACCCCCTGATCATCTTTGTTGCTCTTCTCTGCGCTCTTTTTCAGAGTCTCAACATCCTGGATGATCCATCACTGGAGGTTTTTCAAGAAGAGATTGGACAATCTTCTGTCTGAAACAGTATAGGGTTTCCTGCCTGAGCAGGGGGTTGGACTAGAAGACCTCCAAGGTCCCTTTCAGCCTTATGATTCTATTGTAATCAGTGGAAGGGCTTGCCTTCAGAAGTTGTGGGTGCCCCAACACTGGAGGTTTTTGAGAAGAGATTGGATAACCATTTGTCTGAAACGGAATAGGGCTTCCTGCTGGAGTAAGGGGTTGGACTAGAAGACCTCCAAGGGTCCCTCCCGACTCTGTTATGGCTGTTATTTTGTTAAATGTGTTCGGTTGTTTTCTTCCTTTTGCAAAAAGCTTTACGAGCCTCCTGGGAACAGCCATCATTTCTGAATTTGCTTTCTCCATTATCGTATTAGTCAAACCCAGGGTTTTTCTTCGGAGTTACTGCTTGCCTGTCAAATCTTCCTTGACATGGTCTACTCCACCAGTAAATGATTCCAGAAGAGGGGAAAAAAGCTGATTTATTTTACCCCCCCCCCCCAAGGCAACGCCTAAGGCAGGACGTCCCTCGCAGAAAATATTAAAGACCGTCCAGAATAAGGTGCAGTGAGCAAGAGGCAAACCTTGGCTACCTCTGTAAGTCCTGGGGATTTATTTTTTTTTAAACCAAATTTTGATTTGAAAAATTCGGTCTGGGTTTGGCTAAGGGATGCTGGTGTCCATCACATTCCCTTATCGGAGTGATGCCGTTCGAATTTATCTAATTCTGATCTAGGGGCATAAAGCTAAAAGCTTTTTTAAAAAAAACAGTGAAAAATGGAAAGGGGAGACGTTTTGTATTAACCCAACAATTTAAAAAAAAAATTAAATTAGAAGAGGTTTGCAACCTATCGTTGCTTGGTCGTAACTTGGAGAAGAATGATGGAATTAAGGCAAGCCAAAGCCATCCGGTTGAAAACGAGGTTTAGGCGTTCAGTCCAATTTTTAAGAAAAGACTGGACAACCATTTATTTGTGATGGAATAAGGACTACTGTCCTCAGCCGGGGGTTAGACTAGAAGACCTCCAAGGTCCCTCTCAGACTTAGGATTCTATGATTTTAAACATTTGATGATTAAGACAAAAATGGACCTATTTGTGATCCAATCTTCTGTAGGGATGTTTATTCAAGCTTTTGCAGGCAAACCGAAGAAAGAATTCAAAACGATCGCGTCGTTTGTTTGCTATTCAATGCAACTTAATTTAATTTTTAAATAAGAGGCGTTATTTTCCCTCTTTTCGTGCCGGAATATTAAATGAATATTCCAAACCAAACACGATCCAAAAGCAGAAACGTTTTATTACTG
>NW_015389155.1:17255-19393 GCF_001527695.2 Protobothrops mucrosquamatus | reverse complement strand
ATGGAAGTTGGTTGAGTGATTTTGGGCCAGTCATCAGGAGACTGTGAATTCTACTCCCACCTTAGGCATGAGAGCTTGCTGTGTGACCTTGAGCCAGTCACCAGGAGACAAAGAGTTCTAGTCCCACATTAGACACAAAAGCCAGCTGGGTGACTTTGGGCCAATCACCAGGAGCCGGTGAGTTCTAGTTCCACCTTAGGCATGAAAGCTGGCTGGGCAACTTTGGATCAGTCCCTCTTTCTGAGACCAACCCACCTCCTAGGGTTATTGTTGTGGGGACAACAGGAGTAGCAAGAAAAGTTATGTACATTTGGTGCCTTGTGTTACTTATAAAAATAATAAAAGTAGGATATAATAAATAAATAAACAATCTGGGCATTTCCTTTCTCCAGGTTGGAACGAGGTCCAGCAATGCCGTATTGGAAAAGAGAAACATCAAAGATTTGGGGGCATTTGGCAGTTTTATTTTCAAATAAGTCACTTTTTTTCCAGTGCCATTGCAACTTTGAATGCTCACTAAACAAATGGTTGTAAGTTGAGGACTCCCCTGGGTATCAGCTTGAAAAGTGGTTATCAAAGTGGTTGGCGACCACAGAGGAACATGACTCTCTTATCAGAGATGCAGGGAAAGTGGACTTCCGGTTACTGCCGACAATCAGCAGAGTCGCTTCAGTAGTGCGATGGGAGGCATATAAATTTAATCAATCAATCAGTACATCTCATCCCCATTCCTCCCCTTTCCTTTGGCAGGCTACTGTCCACAGCATCCATCGGGGTATGTGTTGGGAAAGCTTTCAAGATATACAATCAGAAGAGTCTTTTTAGACTCGCGATTTTGGCGACCACGAAGTGACATTACTCTCCTATAAGAGATGCAGGGAAAGTGGGCTTCCAGTTACCGCCGACAATCAGCAGAGTCGCTTCAGTAGTGTGATGAGAGGCATATAAATTTAATTAATCAATCAATCAATTAGCAAATCTCATCCCCTTCCCTTTCCTTCGGCAGGCTACTGTCCACAGCATCCATTGGGGTATGTGCTGGGAAAGCTTTCAAGCTATACGACCGGAGGAGTCTCTTTGATGCTGTAGCGCAAGGAGACCCGAGCCAATTGGATGATTTGCTGATCTTCCTGCTGGAATCGCTAAAAATCTTAACCGATGCGGAGTTTAAAGGTGAGTGAGAGAAACATTAGTGTTACAGTACTTTGCTGTTCAAGTTGGCATAAAGATATAAAGGTATAAAAATGTATTGTATAAAAATGTACATAGGCACAAGGCAGGAAAAAATCCACATAAAATTCACATCAGAATATGGAATATAACATCAAAGCATAAAAATATGCCTGGAAACCTAAAAACACACATAAAAGCACAAATCATACATAGATGCATAGAAAGGCACAGAGAGGCATTAAAACAGAGAAAAAGCAGGGGAAAAAAATCACATAAAGCCAGCATAACAGCATACAAAATGTACAGAAAATGGCTCATGGAAGCATTAAAAACACACATAAAGGCATAACATGCACATAAAACATACAAATGCACATGGCTGCTTTAAAAACAGACATAAAGGCATAACATGTACATAAAAGTGTAAAATGTACATGGCAGCATTAAAAGCACACATAAAGGCATAAGATGCACATAGCATCATGAAATTCACATGGCTGCGTTAAAAATGCACATAAAGGCATAAGATTTATTTATTTATTTATTTATTAATTACATTTATATCCCGCCCTTCTCCTTGCGGACTCAGGGCGGCTGACAATTGAATAAAATACTAACATATTATACACCTACTTAAAATTTGATTAAAAAGAAATATTTAAATTTGTCAGATTAAAAGTAATTAAAACCCCTTTAAAATCCCTTAGGCCAGTCCCGCAAGCTGGAACAACCACGTCTTGAGGGCGCGGCGGAAGGAAGGGAGATGAGGGATCACCCTGATCTCTGGGGGCAGTTCGTTCCAGAGGGTGGGAGCTCCCACAGAGAAGGCCCTCCCCCTTGGGGTCGCCAGCCGGCACTGTCTGGCTGACGGCACCCTGAGGAGACCCACTCTGTGAGAGCGTACAGGTCGGTGGGGGGTAATCTGTGGCAGGAGGCGGTCTCGAAGATAGCCAGGTCCGATGCCA
>NW_015389155.1:7759-14238 GCF_001527695.2 Protobothrops mucrosquamatus | reverse complement strand
TTTCTTCTTCTTCTTCTTCTTCTTCTTCTTCTTCTCCTCCTCCTCCTCCTCCTCCTCCTCCTTCTTCTTCTTCTTCTTCTTCTTCTTCTTCTTCTTCTTCTTCTTCTTCTTCTTCTTCTTCTTCTTCTTCTTCTTCTTCTTCTTCTTCTTCTTCTTCTTCTTCTTCTTCTTCTTCTTCTTCCTCCTATTACTATTACTATTACCTATGGCACCCTGACCAATTGACAGCCACCCAGCCTCTACCTGACCCAATTCGGCTGTGATCTCAAATCAAAAAGGAAGTTTTCTAATCACCTTGGGGTCTCCTTTCCTTGATTTTTCTTCACGATGAGGCCATCCTTCCTTCTGGGTCTCCAAAATGTGCCTTAACAATGTGGATTTTGGGATACCTTTCCCTTCAAACCTCAGGTGGGGTGAAAAGCTTAGATTGACCCCCCTCTGACAAGAAGGTGACAGGCTGTGTGACATAGTGGGGTCCTTGGAGGTCACTTAGCTGTGCCGGCTGAGGAATTCTGGGAGATGAAGTCCACAAGTCCTAAAAGGGCCAAGTTGGAAGACCTCTGCTTGTGGACTTCAGCTCCCAGAATTCCTCAGCCAGGTACGCTGGCTGAGGAATTCTGGGAGTTGAAGTCCACAAGTCCTAAAAGGGCCAAATTTGAAGGCCCCTGAACTAGACCTTCAAACATTGAGTGAGAAGGACCCCAGCCAGCAGAATTCTGGGAGTTGAAGTCCACAGATGTTGGCTGTGGTATTCTGGGAGTTGAAGCCCACCCCTCTTCAAGCTGCCAGTGTTGAGAAACCCTGATCTAATGGGTGCCTTTGCAGGTCAGACGGCCCTCCACATTGCCATCGAGAGACGCAACATGTACCTGGTCAACCTCTTGGTCAAGAACGGGGCGGACGTCCACGCGAGAGCCCACGGGGAATTCTTCCAGAAGATCAAGGGGAAGCCGGGATTTTATTTCGGTAAGGTCGGGGGCCAAGTTTGGAATTCTTGTGCCTTGTCCCAAAACAACCCTTAATTTGCCTTGAAGAGACTATGATTGATGCCTCTGTTCTGATCAGCCTGATCTGAGGCAGTTGGGAACAGTTGGGTTGGTCTAGATGACCTCTGAGGTCCCTTCCAGCCCTGTGATTCTATGTTCTAAAGGGACTCCCGCGCTGCTCTCCCAGACTTCCTCCATTCCATCCTTCCTTCCTTCCTCCCTTCCTTCCTCCCTCCCTCCCTCCTTCCTTCCTTCCTCTCTCTGTCTCTCTCCCTCCCTTCCTTTCTCCCTCCCTCCCTCTTCCCTTCCTTCCTTTTTTCTCTCTCTCCCTCCTTTCTTCCTTCCTTCCTTCCTCCCACACTCCTTCCTTCCTTCCTTTCTCCCTCCCTCNCGTGCTGTAACCCGGCCTGAAGCCCGACTGGAGAGGGTCTAGATAGACTGTTTCCTCCAGGTGCCGAGGAAACTGCTGTGCAACCACACTCTCAACAACCTTCGCCACAAAGCGAAGGTTGGAGACTGGACGATAGTTGGCCAATACATCTGGGTTCAGGGAAGGCTTCTTAAGGAGGGGCCTCACCACCGCCTCTTTATGCACATAGAAGCATATAGAAGCATTAAAAACAAAAATAAAGGCATAACATGCACATAGAAGCGTAGAATTCACCTGGAAGCATTAAAAGCACACATAAAGGCATAACATGCACATAGAATCATAAAGCACACGGCTGCCTTAAAAATGCACATAAAGGCATAAGATGCACATAGAAGCGTAAAATGCACATGGCAGCATTAAAAGCACACATGAAGACACAAAAACCTACAAAAAAGGTGTAAAACCAGCCCATAAAAAAAACTGCTGGACCTCGGACGGTCTTGTGGGCCACCATCTTGACTTTTTTGACCTCATCCCTGTTTCTCCTGTCCCGTTTCTCGATTCTCAGAGCCCGACACTGGCAAGACCTGCCTGCTGAAGGCCATGCTCAACCTCCACAACGGCCGCAACGACACCATCCCTGTCTTGCTGGAGATTGCGGAGAAGACGGAGAACCTGAAGGAGTTTGTGAACACCGGATACACAGACAGCTATTACCGGGGTAAAGACGGGGATGGAGGAGAGCAGTTCCTCAGGGTTTCTAATGCTTTGGGAGCTGTAGCACAGGAGGGAGGACGGGGACCTTAAAGGTCATCAAGTCCAACCCCCGACATCACTGCGGTAGAAGGTACCCCTCCAGGTACAGGCATAATGCAGCCTGCCCATCGTGCTCGTAACATGTGACGGTCGTAAACCGGGTCACCGGGTTTTGGAATGGTCATCAATTGGGTCACCCCACGACCGATTTTTGTTGTCAGTCGTTAAGCGAGAGCTAGGGTCGTTAAGAGAACCAGCAGGGCCTGATTTTTGCTGAAAAGAGGAAGCAAAACTCATCAAATGTGGTCACGTGACCATGGAACGCTACAAATGGGGGGGGGGCGCGGCCGTCGGGATTTTGAATCTGGGTGGTACGTATTCCCAGGGGGGTCCATTGCAACTTCAAATAGTCATTAAGTGATTGGGCGTAAGTCGAGGACTGCCTGTTAGATACACCTACCTCAAGAAGCGGTGAATGCTCCGACATTGGAAGTTTTTAAGAAGAGGCTGGACAGCCACTTGTCTGAAATGAGTATAGGGTTTCCTGCCTGAGCAGGGGGTTGGACTAGATGACCTCCAAGGTCCCTTCCAACTCTGTTGTAGTTGTTGTAGTTGTAGTAGTAGTAGTAGTAGTAGTAGAAGTAATAATAATAATAATAATGATAAAGTTGGAAGGGACCTTGAAGGTCATCTAGTCCAACCCCCTGCTCAGGCAGGAAACCCTATACCATTTTGGACAAATGGCTGTCCAGTTTCTTCTTAAAAACTTCCAGTGTTGGCACATTCACCGCCTCTGGAGGCAGGTTGTTCCACTGGTCAATTGTTCTAACTGTCAGGAAGTTTCTCCTAGAACTAAGGAGAAACTTCGTGACAGTTAGAACAATTGACCAGTGGTAGTAGTAGTAGTAGTAGTAGTAGTAGTAGTAGTAGTTCTTCTTCTTCTTCTTCTTCTTCTTCTTCTTCTTCTTCTTCTTCTTCTTCTTCTTCTTCTTCTTCTTCTTCTTCTTCTTCTTCTTCTCCTCCTCCTCCTCCTCCTCCTCCTCCTCCTCCTCCTCCTCCTCCTTCTTCTTCTTCNAGCTTAGAATGAAAGTCCCTGAAGCTCAGCCAACATCTGCTATCTTGAAACGGAAACCGGCTCTCAATAACATTCAGACAGACCCGTGTAAGTGCTTACACCTAGTATAGACGTTCCTTCTGTTGAAATCGCGATTCCGCCCGTTATTTCCCCCTCCCTCTCTCCCTGCTGGTTTTCGGCCTGCAGGAGAGCTGCCCCTGTCTCTAGCCGCCTGCACCAACCAGCTGAACATCGTCAAGTACCTGCTGGAGAACCCCTACCAGCCGGCCAACATCGCCGAGCAGGACTCCATGGGCAACACCGTCCTTCACGCCCTGGTGGAGATCGCCGACAACACGGCCGACAACACCAAATTTGTCACCCGCATGTACAACGACATGCTCATCCTGGGGGCCAGGATCAACCCCACCCTGCGGCTGGAGGAAGTCGCCAACCGCAGAGGGCTGACCCCGCTCACCCTGGCAGCCAAGATGGGGAAGATACAGGTAGTCCTCGACTTACGACCATTCCTTTTAGCGACTGTTCGAAGTTACAACGGCACTGAAAAAAAGTGACTTGCGACTGTATCGCAGCATCCCCATTGGTCAAGCGACCGAAGTTCAGCCACTTGGCAACTGACTCATATGTAGAATAGAATGGAATGGAATAGAAAATAGACTAGAATAGAATAGAATAGAAAATAGAATAGAAAATAGAATAGAATAGAATAGAATAGAATAGAATAGAATAGAATAGAATAGAATAGAATGGAATGGAATAGAAAATAGAATAGAATAGAATAGAATAGAATAGAATAGAAAATAGAATAGAAAATAGAATAGAATAGAATAGAATAGAAAATAGAATAGAAAATGGAATAGAAAATAATAGAATAGAATAGAATAGAATAGAATAGAGAATAGAACAGAATAGAAAATAGAATAGAAAAGAATAGAATAGAATAGAAAATAGAATAGAAAATGGAATAGAAAATAGAATAGAAAATGGAATAGAAAATAGAATAGAATAGAAAATGGAATAGAAAATAGAATAGAATAGAGAATAGAAAATAGAATAGAATAGAATAGAATAGAAAATAGAATAGAAAATAGAATAGAAAAGAATAGAATAGAATAGAAAATAGAATAGAAAATGGAATAGAAAATAGAATAGAAAATGGAATAGAAAATAATAGAATAGAATAGAAAATGGAATAGAAAATAGAATAGAATAGAATAGAGAATAGAAAATAGAATAGAATGGAATGCAATAGAATAGAATAACAACAACAACAACAACAACAATAATAAAGTTGGAAGGGACCTTGGAGGTCATCAAGTCCAACCTCCTGCTCAGGCAGGAAACCTTATACCATTTCAGACAAATGGCTGTCTGAATGAAACCCAAATTTTTCTTTTGCTAAGCAAGACAGTTATTTAGTGAGTTTGGCCCCGTTTTACGACCTTCCTTGCCACGGTTGTTAAGTGAATCATTGCGGTTAAGTTAGGAACACGGCTGGTAAGTAAATCTGGCTTCTTTCCCCCTGACTTTGTCAGAAGGTCGCAAAAGGGGATCACGTGACCCTGGGACACTGCGACCGTCATAAATATGAATCAGTTGCCAGTTGCCAAGTGGCTGAATTTGGATCACCTGGGGAAGCCGCAACGGTCGTAAGTGTGAAAAAGAGCCATAGGTCACTTTTCTCAGTGCTATTTTAACTTTGAACTTTGAACCTTTAGATTATATGATGATGATGATGATGATGATGATGATGATGATGATGATGATGATAATAATAATAATAATAATAATAATAATAATAATAATAATAATAATAATAATAATAATAATAATAATAATAATAATAATAATAATTAATAATAATAGAGTTGGAAGGGGCCTTGGAGGTCTTCTAGTCCAACCCCCTGCTCAGGCAGGAAATAAAGTCCCAGCTTCAGTCTCCCGCCTCCTCTCTTCCCCTCGGCACCAGGTCTTCGCCTACATTCTCCGGCGGGAGATGAAGGAACCGGAATGCCGTCACCTCTCTCGCAAATTCACCGAGTGGGCCTATGGACCCGTCCACTCCTCGCTTTACGACCTCTCCAGCATCGACACCTGCGAGAAGAACTCCGTCTTGGAGATCATCGCTTACAGCAGCGAAACCCCGGTGAGTCAAACCTTTCGGCACTGGGCACGGTCCCCAGGCGTTAGGGCTGCGACTCCCAGAATCCTGGGAATTCTGGGAATTTGGAAGTCCAACCTCTGGGGAAGGCCCCCCTGGGAAGCTTGGCCGGGGGATCCCGGGATTAGTGGCTGATTCAGGAGGCTCACCTAGTTTCCTTTCCCCTTTATTAGGCCATCATACTTGGAATGATTCAGGTATTCAGAGATTCAGAGATTTGGATTTGGATTTGGATTTGGATGATTCGGATTCGGATTTAGATGATCTAGATTTGGATTTGAATTTGGATGATTTAGATTTAGATTTAGATTTAGATTTAGATTTAGATTTAGATTTAGATTTAGATTTAGATTTGGATTTGGATTTGGATTTGAATTTGGATGATTTAGATTTGAATTTGGATTTGGATTTGGATTTGAATTTAGATTTAGATTTGGATTTGGATGATTTAGATTTAGATTTGGATTTGGATGATTTAGATTTAGATTTAGATTTAGATTTGGATTTGGATTTGAATTTGGATGATTTAGATTTAGATTTGGATTTGGATTTGAATTTAGATTTAGATTTAGATTTGAATTTGAATTTGGATGACTTAGATTTAGATTTATTTAGATTTAGATTTAGATTTAGATTTAGATTTAGATTTAGATTTGGATTTGGATTTGGATTTGGATTTGGATTTGGATTTGGATTTGAATTTAGATTTAGATTTGGATGATTTAGATTTAGATTTGGATTTGAATTTGGATGATTTAGATTTAGATTTAGATTTGGATTTGGATGATTTAGATTTGGATTTGGATTTAGATTTGGATGATTTAGATTTGGATTTGGATTTGAATTTGGATGATTTAGATTTGGATTTGGCTTTGGATGATTTAGATTTGGATTTGGCTTTGGATGATTTAGATTTGGATTTGGATTTGAATTTAGATTTTAGATTTAGATTTTATTAAATTTATACCCCGCCCTTCTCCCGGAGGACTCAGGGCGGCTTACAGCCAGTTTAAAACAATGATATAATACAATACAAACTTTAAAAAAGATTAAAAATAACTATTTAAATTTGGCCGCTTCTACTAAAAATTTAATTTAAAACCCCTTTAAAATACCCCTAGGCCAGTC
>NW_015389155.1:5134-6241 GCF_001527695.2 Protobothrops mucrosquamatus | reverse complement strand
GGCCACAGCCGCCAACTGGTCGTCCAGTGTCAGCCGTGGGTCCAGGAGGACCCCCAAGTTGCGAACCCTCTCCGAGGGGGCCAGGGTTTCGCCCCCTATAGTCAGCGATGGAATCAGCTGACCATACCTGGGAGCCGGCAGCCACAACCACTCAGTCTTGGAAGGGTTGAGCCTGAGTCTGTTTCTCCCCATCCAGATTTAGATTTAGATTTGGATTTGGATGATTTAGATTTGGATTTGGATTTGGATTTGAATTTGGATGATTTAGATTGGATTTGGATTTGGATGATTTAGATTTGGGTTTAGATTTAGATTTAGATTTAGAATTGGATTTGGATTTGGATTTGGATTTAGATTTAGATGATTTAGATTTATTAATTTTTTTCCTCCCTTCTCACTCTAAAAAGCAGGTTTTGGTTTGGGATTTGGGTTTTTTTGTTCATTTTTCTGAAGTAAGATGGGAAAGGAATGCTTGGATTTAAATATATAACTCTGAGCGCAACAAATAGATTTTTTTTGCAAATGGGAGGGGGAAGTATTGATTTTAGTAATAGGCTGCCTTATTGATGTATTTATTAGATCGGCAGCCTGTCTCAATTCCAGCAAATGTCTTTGATAAGAAGTTAATAATCTTTATATTGGTACATTAATATACAGTAATATATTACATTCTCTATCATCAATCTGTTTGACATCATCTGTCTGTCCATCCATCCATCCTTATATCCATCCATCTCCCTGTCTTTCCTTCCATCCATCTGTCTGTCCCATTCTCCCTCCCTCCCTTCACCCATCCATCCATCTGTCCCTTCATCCCTTCATCCCCCCCTTCCTCATTGCCTCCCTCCCTCCCTCCCCCACTCCATCCATCCATATATGCATCCATCTGTCCATCCATCCATCTGTCTGTCCATCCCTCCCTCCCTTCACCCATCCATCCATCCATCCATCCATCTGTTCCTCCATTCCTTCATCCCTCCCTCCCTCTATCCCTCCATATCTATCTATCTATCTATCTATCTATCTATCTATCTATCTATCTATCTATCTATCTATCTATCTATCTATCTATCTATCTATCTATCTATCTATCTATCTATCTATCTA
>NW_015389155.1:0-3499 GCF_001527695.2 Protobothrops mucrosquamatus | reverse complement strand
AGCCAGCTGGGTGACTTTGGGCCAATCACCAGGAGACGGTGAGTTCTAGTCCCGCCTTAGGCATGAAAGCCGATTGGATGACTTTGGACCAATCACCAGGAGACGGTGAGTTCTAGTCCCGCCTTAGGTATGAAAGCCGGCTGGGTGGCGTTGGGCCAATCACCAGGAGACGGTGAGTTCTAGTCCCGCCTTAGGCATGAAAGCCGGCTGGGTGACTTTGGGCCAATCACCAGGAGACGGTGAGTTCTAGTCCCGCCTTAGCCATGAAAGCCAGCTGGGTGACTTTGGGCCAATCACCAGGAGACAGGGAATTCTAGTCCTCCTTTAGGCACGGTGACGGTGAGTGTTAATTCCCTCTTAACTACGAAAGCCAAGCCGGGTGACTTTGGACCAATCACCAGGAGACAATGAATTCTAGTCTCACCTTAGGTGTAAAAGCCAGCTGGATGAGTGTGGGCCTGTCTCTCTCTGTCTCTCTCTCTCTTTTAGCCCAGCCCACCTCACAGGGGTGTTGTGGTGGGGAAACGAGGAGAAAAGCGTGTCGAATTATGTTCGCCTTGAATTATTTGTAAAAAAAAAAAAAAGAATAAAGGCACGATGCCAATAAATAGATAAATGAATAGAAAATAAATCCTCGGGGGTCTTTCCTTCCTAGAACCGCCACGAGATGCTCCTGGTTGAACCCCTCAACCAACTCCTGCAGGATAAATGGGACAGATTTGTGAAGCACCTCTTCTACTTCAACTTCTTCACCTACACGGTGCATATCCTGATCCTCACCGTCGCTGCCTACTACAGACCCACCAAGAAGGAAGGAACGGTGAGACCACCCCTCATTTAGCTTCCAGGGTTTGATTTTTTTCTCTCTCTCTTAAGTCCTCGACTTACGACCATATTTGAGCCCGACATTTCCGTCGCTAAGCAAGACAGTGGGTTACCTGAGTCTCGTCCCATTTTACCACCTTTCTTCCCACCGTTGTTCCTCCATCATCCCAGGGTCACACCTGATCACCCTTTGCGACCTTCCCAGACGGATCCCGACAAGCGAATTCAAAGGGGAGGAAGCTGGACTCGTTTAATGACCATGTAAAGTCCTCAATGTACGACGACCCCGATTGAGCCCAAAGCTTCCGTTGCTAAGCAGAATTAGTCGGCTAAGTGAATTTTGATCTGTTTTACGATCTTTCTCGCTACAGGTTGTTAAGTGAGTCCCCGCAGTTGTGAAGTTAGTCACACAGTCGTTAAGTCAATCTGGCGTCCCCCCTCCCAGATTCAGGTTGCAAAAGGGGAACATGTGAGCCCCAGATCACTGCGACCGTCATAAATAGGAGCCCAGCCTCTGAATTTATGATCACATAACCACGGGGATGCGGCAATGGTCGTAAGTGTGAAAAACGGCCACAAGTTACCCTTTGCGATGTCGTAACTTTGAACGGTTGCCAAACGAATGGTCATAAGCCGAGGACCACCTGTGATTCACTGAGCAACTGCAGCGATTCGCTTAACAGCTGTGGCAAGAAAGGCCGTAAAATGGGGCAAAACTCAGTTAACAAATGTCTCACTTAGCAACATAAAATTTGGGGCTCCGTCGTGGTCGTAAGTCGAGGACTATCTGAATTTGAAAATAACAACAAATAATAATCAAGGAGAGAAGCAACCTAGAACTAAGGAGAAACTTCCTGACAGTGAGAACAATTAACCAGTGGAACAACCTGCCTCCAGAAGCGGTGAATGCTCCAACACTGGAAGTTTTTAAGAAGAGACTGGACAGCCGTTTGTCTGAAATGGGGTAGGGTTCCTGCCTGAGCAGGGGGTTGGACTAGATGACCTCCAACGTTCCTTCCAACATCATCATCATCATCATCATCATCATCATCATCATCATCATCATCATCATCATCATCATTATTATTATTATTATTATTATTATTATTATTGTTATTATTATTATTATTATTATTATTATGGATCATCGCACAGTCAGCCAGATGTTCAGACCAGATTTGGCATTTTTGTCTACCTATTGAGTTCTCACCAAGGACCTAGAATAGGCAGATGTGGATATTATTATTATCATTATCATTATCATTATCAATCATTATCATTATCATTATTATTATTAATCGCACTGTCAGCCAGATGTTCAGACTGGATTTGGCATTTTGTCTACCTATCGAGTCCTTCCCAAGGACCTGGGATAGGCAGATGTGGATGTTTTATGGTATTACAGATCTCGTCGCAGGATGGAAGCAGTTCCTAGTAAGGTCGCCTTTTGCAATTGACTGATGGCGAATTTGTCAATGCCGATGATGGTGTTCAAGTGGTACTCCAATGGTTTTGTTGTTGTTATTATTATTATTATTAATAGTAATATTAATATTAATATTCATCAGAGCTCATTCCCAAGCTGATCCAGTTTTCCCTTTTGGTGGTCCTGATGGGTTTGAATTTTCACGGTGTGTCTCTGCTTGCTCTCTGTTCACAGCCTCCATTTACCTTTCGCCACACGAGCGGCGAGTATTTCCGGGTCACCGGGGAGATCCTCAGCGTGTTGGGAGGCGCCTACTTCTTCTTCAGAGGGGTAAGTGTTCGGACCGGGCCCCCAGAGACCCCCCCACCCACCCTATCCACCCCAAAACATGGGAGCGCAAAAGAGAGAAGGGCGCTTGGGACTCATCCATTCCTGCCTATGGCATCCAAAGCTTGCAAAGATACAGAATCCTTGACTTATGGCCACAATCGTTGCTAAGTGAGACAGTTCTTAAGTGAGTTGTGCCCCAACGGAGGTGGGAAAGAGGCAGTGGTGGGATTCAAATAGGTGAAGAACCGGTTCTCTGTGTGGATGCCGTTTCCGGAAGTCCATTCTGGGCCTGGGCAACAAAAAATTAGCTACCGTTTCTGCCGAAGTGGTGCAAACTGGCTGAATCCCACCACGAGATGGATGGATGGATGGATGGATAGGTAAGTAGGTAGGTAGGTAGGTAGATAGGTAAGTAGGTAGGTAAATACAATAGATAGATAGATAGATAGATAGATAGATAGATAGATAGATAGATAGATAGATAGATAGATAGATAGATAGATAGATAGATAGATAGACAGACAGACAGACAGAAAGAAAGAAAGAAAGATAGACGCAGACACAGATATAGATAGATACATAGATAGAGATAGATGATAGATAGATAGATAGATAGATAGATAGATACGATAGATAGATAGATAGATATGAGATAGATAGACAGACAGACAGACAGACAGAAAGATAGACACAGACACAGACACAGATAAGATAGATAGATAGATAGATAGATATGATAGATACGATAGATACGATAGATAGATATGAGATAGATGATAGATAGATACAATAGATACGATAGATAGATATGATAGATAGATAGATAGATAGATAGATAGATAGATAGATAGATAGATAGATAGATAGATAGATAGATAGATAGATAGATAGATAGATAGATAGATAGATAGAAAAAGG
>NW_015389154.1:62091-102043 GCF_001527695.2 Protobothrops mucrosquamatus | reverse complement strand
CCCTAAAATCTACCCCAATATCCCACATATGCTGATCTCAGCCAAACCTTTTTACTCAAGTACTCTGCCATATTAAATGTTGTTTTCAAATTCTGCCTGCACATAAGATATGTTGTATTAATATGGGGTTCCCAATGGGTAGTTAGTAAGGCCAGGAGGCCTGGTTAACTTCTAAATTGAACAAAAGCAAGAATCATCTTTTTGAGACTCCAAGACCATCAAAATGCCATCAATCTTGCTCAGATTTCTTCCCTAATGTTTAATAAAACACGCTTGACTAAAAAAAATCATGCAAGAAATTAATAATTTCTCAGCTAGGCTTCCAGTAAGACCTAAGAAACAAAATTCAAGATCAAATTTTTCCTCACGTGGAATTTCTTCTGTAATAAGAGAGGAATTTACTACAAAACACTGTCCATAATCTGGGCATTTGAACGGTTACTCTGCTATGTGTAACTTTACATGATTTAAAAGTTTATACCTACTACTGAAATCTCTCCCACACTCTGGGCACTCATATGTTTTCTCTCCTGTGGTTACTCTGCTATGTGTAACTTTACATGATTTAAAAGTTTATACCTACTGCTGAAATCTCTTCCACACTCTGGGCACTCATATGTTTTCTCTCCTGTGTGAATCCTCTGATGTCTAACCAGGGCAGATTTCCAAGAGAAACCTTTCCCACAATATGGACACTCATAGGGTTTTTCTCCTGTGTGAGTCCTCTGGTGTTTCACCAGGTAGGAATTGCGACTGAAACCTTTCCCACAATCTGGACACTCATAGGGTTTCTCTCCCGTGTGAGTCCTCTGGTGTCTCACCAGGTCGGAATTCTGACTAAAACTTTCCCCACAACGACATTTATATGGTTCCTCTCCTGTGTGAGTCCTCTGATGTCTAACCAGTTCAGATTTCCAAGAGAAATCTTTCCCACAATCTGGACACTCATAGGGTTTCTCTCCTGTGTGAATCCTCTGGTGTTTCACCAAGTTGGAATTGCAACTGAAACCTTTCCCACAATCTGGACACTCATAGGGTTTCTCTCCCGTGTGAGTCCTCTGGTGTGTCACCAGGATGGAATGCTGACTGAAACTTTCCCCACAACGACATTTATATGGTTTCTCTCCTGTGTGAGAACTCTGATGTCTAACCAGGACAGATTTTGAAGAGAAATCTTTCCCACACTCTGGACACTCATATGGTTTCTCTCCTGTGTGAGTCCTCTGGTGTGTTACCAAGCTGTATCTCTGACTGAAACTTTTCCCACACTCCGGACACTCATATGGCTTCTCTCCTGTGTGAGTCCTCTGGTGTATCACCAGGAGGGAATTCCAACTGAAACCTTTCCCACACTCTGGACACTCATAGGGTTTCTCTCCTGTGTGAGTCCTCTGGTGTTGCACCAGGTAGGAATTCTGACTAAAACTTTTTCCACACTCTGGACACTCATAGGGTTTCTCTCCTATGTGAGTCCTCTGATGTTTCACCAAGTAGGAATTCTGACTAAAACTTTTCCCACAATGACATTTATATGGTTTCTCTCCTGTGTGAATCCTTTGATGGTTCACCAGGATAGATTTCGAAGAGAAATCTTTCCCACACTCTGGACACTCATATGGTTTCCCTCCTATGTGAGTCCTCTGGTGTGTCACCAAGTTGTATCTCTGACTGAAACTTTTCCCACACTCCGGACACTCATATGGCTTCTCTCCTGTGTGAGTCCTCTGGTGTATCACCAAGTTGTATCTCTGACTGAAACCTTTCCCACACTCCGGACACTCATATGGCTTCTCTCCTGTGTGAGTCCTCTGGTGTATCACCAGGAGAGAATTACAACTGAAACGTTTCCCACACTCCGGACACTCATATGGCTTCTCTCCTGTGTGAGTCCTCTGGTGTATCACCAAGTTGTATCTCTGACTGAAACCTTTCCCACACTCCGGACACTCATATGGCTTCTCTCCTGTGTGAGTCCTCTGGTGTATCACCAGGAGAGAATTACAACTGAAACGTTTCCCACAATCTGGGCACTCATATGGTTTCTGTCCTGCATGAGTCCTCTTGTGTCTTACCATATTAGTGTGCATGCTAAATCTTTGTCACACTGGATCGTCTGGTAGAGCTTCTCTCCAGTATGGGTCCTTCCATGAACCATAAGGGAGCTACTCTGAGTAAAGTTTTTGCCACACTCCAAACATTTGTGCCACTTTCACTGGGTGGATCATCTCCTGCATAATCAGCTGTGATCCCAACCTCTATTTTTCCCACATTAGGCAGTCTGTGGGGTTTTTTCAACACTGATATCCTTGAATTCTTGAGGAGGCCAAAAATGTTTATGATCTCTTACTTGGAGGTTCTTTGAGTCAAGTCAAGTCTTCCTGAAAGGGTTTAATTAATGCCTGTCCATTTTGGCTATCCAAGGGACCTTTTCCTTCCCACTGACTTCCAGTTATGTCCACTTTTTTATAAATTTCGATATTATCCCCCTTGACTTCTTACATCATGTTCCCTTGAGTTGCACATGCTCTATTTTTTCCAGCTCAAAACTTTGTTCTTGTTATTCTCTCCCTTGTCTCTCGCCAGGTGAGACAAGAGAGGAGTTTTCAAAATTTCTGGAGGAAGCAGAAAAGGTTTTGATTGATGCTTTGTCTTGCATTTTAATGCTGCTTCTCATTCTCTGTGGTCCAGAGTGTTCTTCTTGGCATCCTCTTTGTCTGTAAGATTCATATTAACGGGTCAGTTTCATTATTGTTTAACAAATATTTGCAGGACAAGTGAAAGCAGCAAAAAGAAAACCCATATATTAGCATGAAAACATCAAAATTCTAGTATAACCTCTAACATTATTTATGATTCATTTGGCAGATAGAAGACTAGCAAAATCCAAATTCAAATATTGATTCAATTATAAAATTCTTTTGGCTTGGATAAATCACACATATATGAATGAACACACATGCCCACAGAAATAGACACCTAAGATTGATGTATGTCTGTGTGCATACGAATCCGTACATCAATTAGAATAGAGCAAGTGGCTGCCCAGTCTCTTCTTAAAAACCTCCACTGATGAAACACCTACAACTTCTGGAGGCAACATCACCACCACATGGATCTGTAGCTGGCTGGCAAAACGTACTCAACAAGTAGTCCTCAAGGGAACTACATCCACATGGAAAGAAGTAAGCAGTGGGGTATCACAAGTTTCCGCCTTAGGCCCAGTACTATTCAATATCTTCATCAATGACTTAGATGAGGGAATTGAAGGAGAACTCATGAAATTTGCAGACGACACCAAACTGGTAGCAGTAGCCAACACCCCAGAAGACAAATTCAGGATCCAAAAAGATCTTGACAAACTTGAACAATGGGCCCTATCCAACAAAATGAGTTTCAATGTGGAGAAAAGCAAAGTTTTACATTTAGGCAGGAAAAATCAAAGGAACAAATACAGATTGGGCAAAACCTGGCTTAAAAACAGTAACTATGAGAGGGACCTTGGAATTTTAGTGGACGATCAGTGTGCAGCATTAGTCAAAAAAGCCACTGTGCAGCATTAGCTAATCCTGGGTTGTATAAAAAGAAGCATGGAATCAAGATCACGCGACATATTAGTACCGCTTTATAAAACCCTACTAAGACCACACCTGAAATACTGCAGCCAATTTTGGTCACCATATCATAAAAAAGATGTTGACAGTTTGGAAAAAATTCAGAGAAAAGCAACTAAGACATGAAATAAGTGAAATATAGTTTTCTGCTCTGAGATGGGAGAAGCTAAAATGTAAAGGCCTGGAGACTAAACATACGAAGAAAGGTTGCAGGATTTGGGTATGGCCAGTCTAGAGAAAAGAATGATTGGGGGGGGGGGCGACATGATAGCAGTATTCCAGTATTTGAGGGGCTGCCACAAAGAAGAGGGGGTCACGATATTCTCCAAAGCACCAGAGGGCCAGACGAGAAACAATGGTTGGAAATTTATCAAAGAGAGAAGCAACCTGGAACTAAGAAAGTTCCTGACAGTGAATAGCTTGCCCCCAGAAATCGTGGGTGCTCCTTTACTGGAGATTTTTAAAAAGAGACTAGTAACTTGTCCGAGATGTTATAGGTTCTCCTGCTTGAGCAGGGGGCTGGACTAGAAGACCTCCAAGATCCCTTTCAGCTCTATTCTATTCTGTTCCTCACTGTTAGGAAGTTTCTCCTTAATTCCAGGTTGCTTCTCTCCTTGATTAGTTTCCGTCCATTGTTTCTTGTCTTGCCTTCTGGTGCTTTAGAAAGTAAATTGACCCCCTCCTCTTTGTGGCAGCCCCTCAAATACTGGAATACTGCTATCATGTCCCCCCCCCCTAATCCTTCTTTTCTCTAGACTGGCCATACCCAAATCCTGCAACCTTTCCTCCTATGTTTAGTCTCCAGGCCTTTACATTTTAGTTTCTCCCATCTCCCAGCAGAAAACTAGAGGCAGAAGTTTTAAATCATACAGCGTAAGTGTAATAACGTTTGGAAAAAGAAACGTTATACAGTAGCAGCCGACATGCTTCAGCCTAGTTGCTTCTCTGCTTTTACACCCCGGAGGAAACAAGGCAGCTCTATTTGCTCCTGGTTTCTCCTCCGAACTCTCAACTCACCTTCCAGCTGCTGCTTCAACCCTGGGAAGAGTACGGCTGCCCCCCCCCCCCTCCATCCTTCCATGGATCAAACGGAAGAGGAAGTTCCTCTGCCCTTCTCCTCTCATCGACATCCTTTCTAGCAATACTCTATGCTTTTAAAGCCTTTCACCTCAGCTCCTCTCCCTCCGGTTGGATGACGCCACTCATCCACTGCAGACGCTGCTGTTAGATTGACGGTTTTCCAGCCGCTAGTGTTGTGTTAGAGCTCCTCCTAGTGACGTAAGGCTGAAAATACGCTCAGTCTTTCTCTGGCTTTTCTAAAATGTTTTAATTAAGAGTTGTTTTCTTCTCTTAGTGACCACATCCATAACTTTTCTCCAGGACCATCTAGCCCTCGTCTCTCCTTTGGGGTTTCACAGGGACCATCCCAACCTATCCAAAGCACCTAAAGCGAATACATTATTCCCCACCCCTGATTACATCTCCCATTGTTCGAATTCTATCTCCCTCTGCCCTTATTTACAAATTACCTTTTATGGCTACTAGTTCCTAGGTAGGTTTTCTGTAGAGCAGGGGGAGGCAACCTTGGCTCTTTTATGACTCCTGAGCCAGTTCTGGGAGTTGAAGTCCACGAGTCATAAAAGAACCAAGGTTGCCTACCTCTGCTCTAGAGTAACTATCATATCAGCAAATTCTGGTTAAGACCGGTTTCTAGCCTAGAAGAGGCCTTCCTACGTACAATTCTCAAGCTTCAGGTAGGCTCGTGAAATTAGAAATATGTGCAATGTATTTTCTTCACAGGCCAGCAGGTAGTAGTAGTAGTAGTAGTAGTAGTAGTAGTAGTAGTAGTAGTAGTAATAATAATAATAATAATAATAATAATAATAATAATAATAATAATAATAATAATAATAATAATAATAATAATAATAATAATAATAAAAGTTGGAAGGGGCCTTGGAGGTCTTCGAGTCCAACCCCCTGCTCAGGCAGGAAACCCTACACCTTTTCGGACAAATGGCTGTCCAGTTTCTTCTTAAAAACTTCCAGTGTTGGAGCATTCACTGCTTCTGGAGGCAGGTTGTTCCATTGGTTAATTGTTTTAACTGTCAGGAAGTTTCTCCTTAGTTCTAGCTTGCTTCTCTCCTTGATTAGTTTCCATCTGTTGCTTCTTGTCCTGCCCTCAGACACTATGGAGAACAGCTTGACTCCCTCTTCTTTGTGGCAGCCCCTGAGATATTGGAACACTGCTATCATGTCCCCCCTCGTCCTTCTCTTCGTTAATATAGACATACCTAATTCCAGCAACCGTTCCCTATATGTTTTAGCCTCCAGTCTCCTAATCATCTTTGTTCTCTTCTCTGTACTCTTTCTAGAGTCTCAGCATCTTTTTTACTTACAGTTCTGTAAAAACAATAGGACTTTCCCCCCAGAAATCCCTCCTTTTTCTTTTCATACTTTCTACTTATTTTTACATTCATATTTCTCAAATTGTTGAAACATTTTTCCAACCTCTTCACTCTTGTCTTTCATTTTCCATCCAATCATAGTCTTTACAACAAACCATTATTATTGCTCTACACTGCAAACAACAACAAATTGGCATTCCAATTGTTAATATTCAAATTCCCAACACTACTAATGGTTTTACCCATCCGGCCAAGTTAGGGATCCAATCATTGAGTCCTTTCAAGGGATTCCAACCATCCTTCCCTCTGGCCCTAGCCTTTTGTTGTAATTTATTGATTTATTCATGATGTTTGCAATGATTTCAGAATAATCAGGCATGTCTTAGCTAGTATGATCTACCCAAGCACAACAACTATAATCAATTCGCTCTGCACATGGCCCTCACATCACAGAAGCTGCTAAACTCTCTATTTCTAACTGTTGTCTTAACAACGTAGTCCTTAATATTTTTAATTCTTCACTTAAGAACATTCTATCACTTTGAGGCTCAGAGCGCTGTTTTTGGCGCCGCTCGGTTTCCCACCCCACCTCCGCCAGGCTGATCTGGTGGGTGGGATTGCCTTTCGCCTTCCCCACCGCTGCATTGGCAGCTGACGCTGCCCTCCTAAGAGGGGGCACGGCGATTGGACAGTGGCCACGCTAGGGATGGGAACAGGCTATCCCCCAAACCTTTCCCACAATCTGGGCACTCATATGGTTTCTCTTCTGTGTGAGTCCTCTTGTGTCTTACCATATTAGTGTTCATGCTAAATCTTTTGTCACATTGGGTCGTCTGGTAGAGCTTCTCTCCTGTATGGGTCCTTCCATGAGAGAGCTACTCTGAGTAAAGCTTTTGCCAAACTCCAAACATTTGTATCGCGCTTCAGCGGGTGGATTGTCTCATGCATAATCAGCTGTGATCTGCAACCTTTATTTTTCCCACATTAAGAGGTTTGTGGGGCTTGTCCATCGCTACTATTCTTGGATTCTTGAGGAGGATAAAAATGTTTCTGATCTCTTTCTTGGAGGTTCTTTGAGTCAACTCACTCTTACCTTCCTGAAAGGCTTTAATTAATGCCTGCCCATTTTGGCTATCCCAACGACTTCCAGTTATTTCCCCTTTTTCTTTATTTGGATATTATCTCCCTTGACCTCTCGTGTAATGTTTCCTTGAGTTGCACATGCTCTATTTTTTCCATCTCAAAACTTTGTTCTTGTTATTTGCTCCCTTTTCTCTGATGAGAAAGGAGAAGAGTTTTCAAACTTCGTGCAGGAAGTAGAAAAGGTTTTGGGTGATGGTTTGTCTTGCATTTTAATGCTGCTTCTCATTCTCTGTTGTGCAGAGTGCTCTTCTTGGCATCCTCTTTATCTGTAAGATTCATATTAATGGGTTAGTTTCATTATTGTTTAACAAATAGGTACAGGACGTGTGAAAGCAGAAAAAAACAAGGTACCGTATATTACCATGAAAACATCAAAATTCTAGTTTAACCTCTAACTGTCAATGCTGCTAACATAGGATGTTTCCACTCTGACAACTGATGAAAATGCAGCCATTTTCTCTATTCCTTTAACGTGCCTTTTCTTACTTTAGAAATTAGATGCAGCAGAGGGGGGGGGTTGGAATGAAAGCTCAGCTAGCCATAATAATAACACTGCTGTGGAAATCCAAGGACAAGTTGATAACGTTTTGGTGGGCTGTGGAGCTGAGGAGAAAGCCCGTGCTTTAAGCCAAGGCTTTTCAACCGGTCGTACACGTACCACCTGTGTTACTTTGCCACCTGGCAGGTGGTACGCGACTGCTAGTCAAGTGTAGCAGGGGAGGGGAATGACCCTAAGCAGCCTGAGGGAGAGGCAGCAGCAGCTGCATGACTGTCTGGGCTTGGAAGAAGCCCCAGGAACTAGCAGTGCTCCAGCAGATTGGCTCCAGCTGATTGGCGCTTCGGGAAGCAGCTTGGAGCTGGAATTGAACTGAAGAAAAAGGGGGGAAGGAGAGGAGAGGTTATAAAAGGTGGTGGTTTGGGTGGGGGAAGAGAAAAAAAGACAACAGGAAAGGTTTAATCCCTTTAAACAAATGAAATTAGTTTTACCCCCTTTAACTGAGTCTGTCTATGGCTTTTAGAAAGTTTTCTTTGAAGGTAAAGAGGCTTAATTTAAGGTTAAAGCTTTTGGCAATTGCCGGAGCCTTTCAGTCCAGCATTGCAACATTGTGACACGTGACACGCCTGAGGCAGCATAAAGAGAGAGAAAAATCCAGAGGCTTATTTTGTGAGCCTTTCTTGCTTTGCACTTGATTCCTGTGTCTTTAAGGGTACAGGGAAGGGATTGGAGGGGTGCATTCTTACTACACTGTGGAAGAGCTGAGAAGGGAGAGAGGAAGAAGGGTCAACCAGCTAGCTCAGAAGTCTACAAACTTAGCAACTTTAAGACCTATGGACGTCAACTCCCAGAATTCCTCAACCAGCCATGAGGGCTGAGGAATTCTGGGAGTTGAAGTCCACAAGTCTTAAAAGTGCCAAGTTTGAAGACCCCCGAACTATCTGGTAGTGGTGCATATTAATAAACATGGATAAATTCATCATACATTTGTCAGTGCAAAGGGAAAGTGATTCAGCAAAGGAACAGCCACCGAAGAAAATACTTTTTTCCTTTTTTTCTATAGTTTGTAATATTTTATTAGATTATAGAATAAAATACAAAAGCAAATAGTAGGACACAGTGGGGAGGAAAAAGGGGGGAAAGTCAGGGGGAGAAGGGAAAAAGAACAGACTTCCTCTGTTGCAGTAGAAGGAAGCATTAATATTGAACCTCAACTGTTTACTTTTCCATAATATTATAAACTAGCCATTTCTATAACAACAAATGAATCTAATCAGTAAAACCCAAAATCCCCCTTTTAGGCATCAAGTTTTTGACACCTTGCTAAGCACTGGTGGTACTCAAATATTGTCATGTCCTAAAAGTGGTACAATCTGTGAAAAGGTTGAAAAGCCCCACGGTGTGTCAGCTGTGGTGGGGTGCCTGAGATGCAGCAGGCTCTTAAGGCAGCCGTGTTCATTTGTCCCATTCTGTTCGGGCCGGTTCCTCCTCTTCTCGATCCCCGTGAGAGCAAGATAGAAAAACTTGTGTGTGAGGGCGCGTGTGGGCAGTCGGACTGGATTAATGAATGAATGGACAGAAAGAGAGAGAAAAAGAGAGAGAGAATGAAAAAGAGAGAGAAAGAGAGAGAGTGAGAGAAAGAAAGAGGGGGAAAGAGAGAAAGAGGGAGAAAGAGAGGGAGAGGAAAGAGAAACAGAAAAAGGGAGAGAAAAGAAAGACAGAGAAAGAGAGAGGGAAAGGAAGGAGAGAAAGGAGGAGAGGAAAGAGAAAGAGAGAAAGGGGGAGGAAAGAAAGAGAAAGAGAGAGGGAGAGGAAAGAAAGAGAGGGAGAGGAAAGAGAGAAAAAGAGAGAGAGGAAAGAGAGGGGGAGAGGAAAGAGAGGGAGAGAGAGAGAAAGAGAGGAAAAAGAAAGAGAAAGAGGGAGAGGAAAGAGAGAGAGGAAAGAGAGAGAGAGAGAGAGAGAGAGAGAGAGAGAGAGAGAGAGAGAGAGAGAGATCATGCACAGCAGCCTCTATTTCTTTTTAATTAAACTCTTCAATCAAGCTCCCCCTCTTCGTATGCACACTCCCAGAATTTTGCAGCTTCCAGTGTTTTCTTTTCTCTGGGAAACGGGTCCAAGTGGCTCTTTGAGTGTTTACGGTTGCAGACCCCTAATCTATCGGAACCATGAAATTAACATTATTTATGATTGACTTGGCATATAGAAGACCAGAAAAATGCAAGTTAAAATATTGATTCATTTATAAAATTCACACATATACGCCCACAGAAATAGACACCTAAGAATTTAGATATTTCTTCGTCCATATGTCTACGTATATCAATCAGAATAGAGCTGGAATGGAACCTTGTAGGAATTGTAGCCCAAGCCCCTGCTCAAGCAGGAGACCCCGTATCATTTCAGACAAGTGGCTGACAGTCTCTTCTTAAAAACCTCCAGCGATGAAGCACCCACAACATCTAGAGGGAAACTGTTACACTGGTTAAATTGTCCTCACTGTTAGGAAATTTCTCTTTAGTTACAGGTTGCTTCTCTCCTTGATTCCTTTCCACCCATTGTTCCGTATGTCGCCTTCTGCTGCTTTGGAAAACAAGTTGACTCCCTCTTCTTTGTGGCAGCCTCTCAAATATTGGAACACTGGAATACTGCTATCGTGTCATCTCCCATTTCCCAGCAGAAAATCACAGGCAGAAGTTTTAATCATGCAGCATAAGTGCAAAAACATTTGGAAACAGAAGGAACATGCAGCAGCAGCAGCAGCCGACATGGAAACCATCCACCTGTCTGTAGCTCTCACCTGCTTGCCTGGGACTCCTATTTCTTCCCACATCACAATCACATGAGGTCCTCACTTAAAGACCCACGGGGTCCGAGAGTTGCAGTGGCAACTGGAACTACCAGGATTCCCTCACATGACTGTGCTCATGTGATAGCAATGGAAAATCTGGCGCCAATTGCTGTCACAACCTGAGAATTACTCATATTTCTTTTCCAAGCTCGGGAGAGGCCTGAAAAAGTAATTTCCCTCACTTTTGGACAGTTGGCATCCTGGCCAGCTTTATAACAGCAGTTTGCTAAATCATGAGAGGCTTTCCTGGCAGAGGATTTCAAGACATTGCTGCAGATTAAGATCTTTTGTAAGTGCAGCTGAATAGGACAATGAGAGGTTGGCAGCCTGGAACCTCAACTCGCCGTCTGCTTGCAGCTCTGACTTTGCCATCGGAGAAAGGGCTGTGCAGGAGAAAGACACCTGGGCCCTTCTCAGGCTGGGGCACATCACCAAAACGGCATTGGTTGCAACTCTCGTGGACTTTTGGAAGACTCGGGATACACGGGATACAACCATTTTGTCCCTCCTAGACCTCTCATCAGGTTTCACGATATCCTTCTGGACAGGGGTTTGGGACTGGAAATGAGAGGCCCTTTATTACACTGCTTCTACTTCCATCTCCATGCCTGGGTCCAGTCAGTGTGGGTAGGAGGGGCCGAGTCCTAGGTCCCTGCAGTTTGGGGTGCCCCAGGGCTAAAGCCTTTCACTGCTGCTTTTCAACATTGACGTGAGATGGCTACCGAAGGCCGTCCA
The DNA here is from genome assembly GCF_001527695.2 of Protobothrops mucrosquamatus. Classification (NCBI taxonomy): domain Eukaryota; kingdom Metazoa; phylum Chordata; class Lepidosauria; order Squamata; family Viperidae; genus Protobothrops; species Protobothrops mucrosquamatus. The sequence goes on along the minus strand of NW_015389154.1, from coordinate 90,802 downwards.
TCGTACGATACCAAATTATGTACAGGTAGTCCTAGACTTCATGTAGCAACCATTCATGAAGTCACAACAGCACTAAAAAAAGGGACTTCCGACCATTTTTCACACTTACAACCATTGCAGCATTGTCATTGTCTACATGATCGAAATAGGGATCCTTGCCAATTAACTCAGATTTGTGACAGTTTCATTGTCCTGGGGTCATGTGTTCACCTTTGGGGACTCAGCTGGTGCACAACCTGGGGGTCCCCCTGGACTCACAGTTCCTGCTTGAGAAGATGATGGCTGGGGGAGGAGCTTTGTAGAGATTCTTCTGGTGAGCCAATTATGTCCTTTCCTGGACCAGGGAGGCCTTCCAAAGTGGATCACTCATGCCTTGATCCCCTCCTGTTTGGATCACTGCCCTGGGTCACCACGAAACTTCAGCTGGTTCAGAACGCAACAGTGCACACAGTAATGGGAGTCCCTAGATTGTCCACGTAACATCTTTGTTGTGTGAGTTGCACTGGATCCATTTCTTTAAGGTGCAATTGATGATGCTGGTCATCACCTTTAAAGCTATTTCTTTATTATAGCAATAGCAGTTAGACATATATATCACCCCACAGCGTTTTATAGCACTCTCAGTTTACAGTGTCAGCATATTCTCCCCAACAATCTGGGTCCTCCTTTTATAGATCTCAGAAGGATGGAAGGCTGAGTCAACCTCGAGCCCTATCAGGATTGAATTCCAGGCTGTGGGCAGAGTTAGCTGGCAACACTGAATTCTGAATTATATTTCAGTATCACCCCTAAAATCTACCCCAATCAGTCCCACATATGCTGATCTCAGCCAAACCATTTTACTCAAGTACTCTGCCATATTAAACGTTGTTTCCAAATTCTGCCTGCACATAAGATATGTTGTATTAATATAGGGTTCCCAATGGGTAGTTAGTAAGGCCAGGAGGCCTGGTTAACTTCTAAATTGAAGAAAAGCAAGAATCACCTTTTTGGGACTCTCAGACCATCAAAATGCCATCAATCTTGCTTGAAGTGCCCTGTATTTATAGGGCAAGTAAATGTTAACCGTGGGGGCTTTGCATTTTGCCACTTGCAATGTATGGGGTCTATTGGTTTCTGTATTCAGGTTTTATTGCTGTAAATCGGGTGGAATCACCTTGAGTTGGGGTGCCACATACATTTTCTTAACAAAGATACATATCCTGCGCTTATTATATGTAGAAATAATTCAAGGTGGCAAAGATACCTAATACAGATCTAAGCTCGCTTTCTCTGGCCCAGCACAACAGTTCACCATGACTCCATGAAAGGGAACGAATGCACTAGGCCAGACAGAGGAAGCTCAGATTTCTTCCCTCATGTTTAATAAAACATGCTTGACTAAAAAGAATCATGCAAGAAATTAATAATTTCGCAGCTAGGCTTCCAGTAAGAGACAAGAAACAAAATTCAAGATCAAATTTTTCCTCATGTGGAATTTCTTCTGTAATAAGAGAGGAATTTATTACAACACACTGTCCATAATCTGGGCATTTGAATGGTTACTGTGCTATGTTTAACTTTACATGATTTAAAAGTTTATACCTACTACTGAAATCTCTCCCACACTCTGGGCACTCATATGGTTTCCTCTCCTGTGTGAGTCCTCTGATGTCTAACCAGGTCAGATTTCCAAGAGAAACCTTTCCCACAATATGGACATTCATAGGGTTTCTCTCCCGTGTGAGTCCTCTCGTGTCTCACCAGGACGGATTTCTGACTAAAACTGTCCCCACAACGACATTTATATGGTTTCTCTCCTGTGTGAGTCCTCTGATGTCTAACCAGGTCAGATTTCCAAGAGAAATCTTTCCCACAATCTGGACACTCATAGGGTTTCTCTCCAGTGTGAGTCCTCTGGTGTTTCACCAGGTAGTAATGCTGACTAAAACTTTCCCCACAATGACGACATTTATATGGTTTCTCTCCTGTGTGAGTCCTCTGATGGTTCACCAGGGCAGATTTCGAAGAGAAATCTTTCTCACAATCCGAACACTCATACGGTTTTTCTCCTGTGTGAGTCCTCTGGTGTGTCACCAGGCTGGAATGCTGACTGAAACTTTTCCCACACTCTGGACACTCATAGGGTTTCTCTCCCGTGTGAGTCCTCTGGTGTTGCACCAGGTAGGAATTCTGACTAAAACTTTTCCCGCAATGACATTTATATGGTTTCTCTCCTGTGTGAGTCCTCTGATGGATCACCAGGGCAGATTTCGAAGAAAAATCTTTCCCACAATCTGGACACTCATAGAGTTTCTCTCCTGTGTGAGTCCTCTGGTGTTTCACCAGGTAGGAATTCTGACTAAAACTTTCCCCACAATCACATTTATATGGTTTCTCTCCTGTGTGAGTCCTTCGATGGTTCACCACGACAGATTTCGAAGAGAAATATTTCCCACAATCCGAACACTCATAGTGTTTTTCTCCTGTGTGAGTCCTCTGGTGTGTCACCAGGCTGGAATTCTGACTGAAACCTTTCCCACACTCTGGACACTCATAGGGTTTCTCGCCTGTGTGAGTCCTCTGGTGTCTCACCAGGTAAGAATTCTGATTAAAACTTTTCCCACAATGACATTTATATGGTTTCTCTCCTGTGTGAGTCCTGTGGTGTGTCACCAGGTGGGAATTCTGACTGAAACTTTTCCCACAATGACATTTATATGGTTTCTCTCCTGTGTGAGTCCTCTGGTGTATCACCAGGTTGTATATCTGACTGAAACTTTTCCCACACTCCGGACACTCATATGGCTTCTCTCTTGTGTGAGTCCTCTGGTGTGTCACCAGGTGGGAATTCTGACTGAAACGTTTCCCACAATCAGGACACTCATATGGTTTCTCTCCTGTGTGAGTCCTCTTGTGTCTTACCATATTAGTGTGCATGCTAAATATTTGTCACACTGGGTTGTCTGGTAGAGCGTCTCTCCAGTATGGGTCCTTCCATGAACCATAAGGGAACTACTCTGAGTAGTTTTTGCCGCACTCCAAATATTTGTATCACTTTCACTGGGTGGATCATCTCCTGCATAATCAGCTGTGATCCGCAACCTCTATTTTTCCCACATTAGGCAGTCTGTGGGGTTTTTTCAACACTGATATTCTTGGATTCTTAAGAAGGCCAAAAATGTTTCTGATCTCTTACTTGGAGGTTCTTTGAGTCAAGTCAAGGCTTGCTGAAAGGGTTTAATTAATTCCTGTCCATTTTGGCTATCCAAGGGACCTTTTCCTTCCCACTGACTTCCAGTTATGTCCACTTTTTTATAAATTTCGATATTATCCCCCTTGACTTCTTACGTCATGTTCCCTTGAGTTGCACATGCTCTATTTTTTCCAGCTCAAAACTTTGTTCTTGTTATTCTCTCCTTTGTCTCTCATCAGGTGAGACAGGAGAAGAGTTTTCAAAATTTCTGGAGGAAGCAGAAAAGGTTTTGATTGATGCTTTGTCTTGCATTTTAATGCTGCTTCTCATTCTCTGTGGTCCAGAGTGTTCTTCTTGGCATCCTCTTTGTCTGTAAGATTCATATTAACGGGTCAGTTTCATTATTGTTTAACAAATGGCTGCAGGACATGTGAAAGCAGCAAAAAGAAAATCCTTATATTAGCAAGAAAACATCAAAATTCTAGTTTAACTCCCAACATTATTTATGATTCATCTGGCAGATAGAAGACTAGCAAAATCCAAATTCAAATATTGATTCAATTATAAAATTCTTTTCGCTTGGATAGATCAAACATATATGAACACACATGCCCACAGAAATAGACACCTAAGATTGATGTATGTGTGCATACGAGTCCATACATCAGTTACAATAGAACTGGAAGGGACCTTGTAGATCTTCTAGCCCAACCCCCTGCTCAAGCCGGAGACCCTATACCATTTTAGACAAGTGGCTGCCCAGTCTCTTCTTAAAAACCTCCACCGATGAAGCACCTACAACTTCTGGAGGCAACATCACCACCACATGGATCCGTAGCTGGCTGGCAAAACGTACTCAACGAGTAGTCCTCAAGGGCACTACCTCCACATGGAGAGAAGTAAGCAGTGGGGTATCACAAGGTTCCACCTTAGGACCAGTACTCTTCAATATCTTCATCAATGACTTAGATGAGGGAATTGAAGGGGAACTCATCAAATTTGCAGATGATACCAAACTGGTAGGAGTAGCCAACACCCTAGAAGACAAACTCAGGATCCAAAAAGATCTTGACAAACTTGAACAATGGGCCCTATCCAACAAAATGAGTTTCAATGTGGAGAAAAGCAATGTTTTACATTTAGGCAGGAAAAATCAAAGGTAAAAATACAGATTGGGCAAAACCTGGCTTAAAAACAGTAACTATGAAAGGGACCTTGGAGTTTTAGTGGACGATCAGTGTGCAGCATTAGCCAAAAAAGCCAGTGTGCAGCATTAGCTAATCCTGGGTTGTATAAACAGAAGCATGGAATCAAGATCACGCGAGATATTAGTACCGCTTTATAAAACCCTAGTAAGACCACACTTGAAATACTGCAGCCAATTTTGGTCACCATATCACAAAAAAGATGTTGACAGTTTGGAAAAAATTCAGAGAAAAGCAACTAAGATTATCAAAGGCCTCGAGATTAAAACATAGGAAGAACGGTGGCAGGACTTGTGTTTGGCTAGTCTAAATAAAAGAAGAAATAGGGGAGACATGATAGCAGTATTCCAGTATTTGACGGGCTGCCACAAAGAAGAGGGGGTCACGTTATTCTCTAAAGCACCAGAGGACAGGATGAGAAACAATGGTTGGAAAATGGTCAAAGAGAGAAGCAGCCTGGAACTAAGGAGAAACTTCCTGACAGTAAATAGCTTGCCCCAGAAATCGTGGGCGCTCCATTACTGGAGATTCTTAAAAAGAGGGTATTAACTTATCTGAGATGTTATAGGTTCTCCTGCTTGAGCAGGGGGCTGGACTAGAAGACCTCCAAGGTCCCTTCCAGCTCTATTCTCTTCTATTCCTCACTGTTAGGAAGTTTCTCCTTAATTCCAGGTTGCTTCCCTCCTTGATTAGTTTCCGTCCATTGTTTCTTGTCTTGCCTTCTGGTGCTTTAGAAAGTAAATTGACCCCCTCCTCTTTGTGGCAGCCCCTCAAATACTGGAATACTGCTATCATGCCCCCCCCCAATCCTTTTCTCTAGACTGGCCATACCCAAATCCTGCAACCTTTCTTCGTATGTTTAGTCTCCAGGCCTTTAAATTTTAGCTTCTCCCATCTCCCAGCAGAAAACTAGAGGCAGAAGTTTTAAATCATACAGTGTAAGTATAATAACGTTTGGAAAAAGAAACATTATACAGTATCAGCCGACATGTTTCAGTCTAGTGGCTTCTCTGCTTTTATACCCCGGAGGAAACAAAGCAGCTCTATTTGCTCCTGGTTTCTCCTCTGAACTCTCAACTCACCTTCCAGCTGCTGCTTCGACCCTGGGAAGAGTACGAGAGCCGCTCAACATGTCTCCATCCTACCATGGATAACTCGGAAGAGGAAGTTCCTCAGCCCTTGTCCTCCCCTGGACATCCTTTCTAGCAATACTCAATGGTTTTCACTCCGTTTGACCTTAGCTCCTATCCCTCCGGTTGGATGACGCAACTCATTCACCGCCCAGGCTGTTTTAAGATTGACGGTTTTCCAGCCGCTAGTGTTGTGTTAGAGCTCCACCTAGTGACGTAAGGCTGAAAATACGCTCACTCTGTCTCTGGCGTTTCTAAAATGTTTTAATTAAGAGCCGTTTTCCTCTCTTAGTGACCACATCCATCACTTTTCTCCAGGACCATCTAGCCCTCGTCTGCCCTTTGGGGTATCGCAGGGACTATCCCAATGTCAAGCCCTCCCGGGCTCGACATACAGGAGGGGGGAAGGTGAAGGACAGCACGTTGGGGGAGAGGACAGCCAGCACCGGTTCCACGCAGCTCACCGTCTCGGCGAAGCAGCTTGAGCGGCGATGTTCCGACGGGGGCGTTTGAACCGCCGGACACCTGCGGGCGGTTGCCGCGATTATATGTAGAAATAACTCAAGGTGGCAAAGATACCTAATACAGATCTAAGCTCACTTTCTCTGGCCCAGCACAACAGTTCACCATGACTCCATGAAAGGGAACGACTGCACTGGCCCAGACAAAGGCAGCTCAGATTTCTTCCCTCATGTTTAATAAAACACGCTTGACTAAAAAGAATCATGCAAGAAATTAATTTCTCAGCTAGGTTTCCAGTAAGAGACAAGAAACAAAATTCAGAGGAACACTGTCCATAATCTGGGCATTTGAATGGTTACTCTGCTATGTGTAACTTTACATGATTTATAAGTCTATACCTACTACTGAAATCTCTCCCACAATCTGGGCACTCATACGGTTTTTCTCCTGTGAGTCCTCTAGTGGACTATGAGGCTGGAATTCAGACTGAAACTTTTCCCACAATGACGACATTTATATGGTTTCCTCTCCTGTGTGAGTCCTCTGATGTTTAACCAGGTCAGATTTCCAAGTGAAATCTTTCCCACAATCTGGACACTCATAGGGTTTCTCTCTCGTGTGAGTCTCCTGATGTGTCACCAGAATGGAATTAGTTTGGAAACTTTTCCCACAATGACAACATTTATATGGTTTCTCNGGTGGGGCGGCGGCCAGGGAGGAACAGCCAAAATGCCCCCTCGGCTTATGCGCGGGTCACCAATTTTTCCCAGTTCTCTGTGGGAAAATCGGTCCCTCGGCTTATACTCGGGTCGACTTATACTCGAGTATATACGGTACTACAATCTGATCAAACTTAGAGACTAAAATAAACCACTAAGATTATATTCTAAAGGATTTTGATGAATCTTTACCAGTGCTCCCAATGTGGCAAAAGATTTAGCATGCACCACAAATATGTGAGACACAAAAGGACTCACACTGGGGAGAAACTCTTTGAATGTCCTGATTGTGGGAAAAGTTTCACTTGGAAATCTGACCTGTTGATACACAAGAGGACACACACAGGAGAGAAACCATATGAGTGTCCGGATTGTGGGAAATGTTTCACTCAAAATTCCAATCTGGTGACACATCAGAGGACTCACACGGGAGAAAAACCATTTGTGTGTCCTGATTGTGGGAAAGATTACTCTCGGAAATCTGACCTGGTGAAACATCACAGGACTCACACAGGAGACAAATCATATAAATGTCTTGACTGGGGAGAAAGTTTCAATCAGAATTCGTATCCGGTGAAACACCAGAGGACTCACACAGGAGAGAAACCATACAAGTGTCTGCAGTGTGGGAAAAGTTTCATTCAAAATTCCCACCTTGTGCGACATCACAGGACTCACACAGGAGAGAAACCATATAAGTGTCCAGATTGTGGGAAAGGTTTCGCTCAGAAGTTTGACCTGGTGATACACCAGAGGATTCACACGGGAGAGAAACCATATGAGTGTTCAGATTGTGGGAAACGTTTCATTTGCAATTCCGACCTGGTGAGACATCAGAGGACTCAGACCAGAGAGAAAAATAATAAGAACTTCTTGTCTGAAAGAGCTGGAAAACAAATATTTGCTGACATCTAATGGACAATTAGACTATCGCACATTAAAGACAGTGCCCAGAAACAAAGAAAAATCTGTTAACATGAACTCTAATAACCTTTAAGATAGTTGCCAGGGAGCAAAGAAGAGATTGTATACTGGGCCAGCTATAAGATTGGAAAGTGTTTGAAGGAAAAGAAATACTTTCATTGTGGTCTAAATTTATGAACTGTTTAACTTTGATCTATGACTAATTTTTGAGAGGGAAAGTTACAGGAAGGATTTAAGGTGGCTAAATATATTGAATTGCAATTCTGACTGGTTGACAATTGACTCCTGAAAGAAAGAATTATTATAAAACATTGATTTTACTGAAACCTTGACAATTGAAAACTACAGTGGATTATTAAAATTATATATAAAGACAAGAACTATACAAAATTGGACTGTTTGGACTTTGAGTTATGGCCAGCTTGACAAGGCTAATTACAGAAACTATGGCACTTATGACAGATTAAAGGGGGAGATAACATGGAAATGATATATTCATCAAAAAATGATAGAAAACCACACTTAATATCTACTCTTGAAGGATTCAGCCAGAAAGATTGAAGATCTATAGAAGCAACATTTCAAGACAAGACAAATACTTTCCAAGAAAAAATGTATGCAATGCTACGACAGATACAAATCACAATAGTTCTAAACCACGAGAAGATTAAACATAACTTTGATAACATAAATGAATACACTTCTAACTTAAATTTACAATCAAAAAACATTCAAAGAATGATGGTAAAGAATGAACAAACAAATCAGATAACAGAATGTAAAGTAGAAAAAAATGACTTAATTGGCGAAGTCACAAATGAAGGGAATTATAACTTAATACAAACAAGAGAAAACGATTTGGATTTGGATACAACAATAAATATGGAAAAGATACCTTATGTATTAGAATGTCAAAATTAACCTAATAACAACTACAAAAATACAAGAACTGTTTGACAAGTTGAAAATATTAATTTGGAAAACAATTTGGCATAGGAAGATTAGAGACGGGCTTAAGAGACTTGACTCGCCCTACCAGATGGAAGTTTATATGAGCAAACACTTGTTTGAATATGACTAAATAAACAAATAACTTTGGCTATAAAAGGGCTTTAGAATAAGTGGGATAAGAGATATAAGTAATATATTTTTGATAAGATACAAAATGTAAAAATATTGGGATGATGAAAGTGAAGGAAAAGTTTGAACTTTGAAGACAAATTAAGTTTGAAAAGATTTAGGATTAAGAAATGATTGAAATATTGTGGGGAAATTAGGCTTAATAAGAACTTTGAAAAAAGGATATATAGTGATTCAATCAATTTTTACAAATAGAAGTGAAATATAAATTGATTAGAAAAGATGCTACAGGTAGATGTTATCATAGATAAGTAGTATTTCTATAATATATGAAATATGAAAATATTGGTATGATATATTTAAGTGGAAAATTTGGATATTTAGATGTTAATTATTGAGAAAATTATGATTGATAAGAATTGTTTGAATATTATAGAGAAATTGAGCTTAAACAAGATTTATGAAAATAAGATATATGGTGAATCAGTAAGTTGACTTTTATGAAAATAACATAAGTTGATAAGAAAACAAATGCTATATATGGACGCTATTATTGCTGGTATAAATACAGAAGAAAAAAATATTTTTATTTAATCATTTATATATGGAAAATATCAAATATCAAAAATTATATTTAATGCTAAAGAAGGAGAATACTATTGGGAGAAGAGAGGATCAAGGAAATATATTATCAATTGATATACTAATTATGGAAATATAAAAAATATTGACTGTTAATTAACTATTATTGATTGTAAAAAAAAAACATGAACCAAGACAACACGCTGTACAACAGGCACTAAGGTTGTTATTGTAAAAAAAAATCAATAAAACTTTTACAAAAAAAAAGTTACATGAACACTGAGGGAGATGGGCAGATATGAAATATAAATAATAATAATAATAATAATAATAATAATAATAATAATAATAATAAAAATAATAATAATAATAATAATAATAAAATTTTCCCCACATCTCAGATTCAGAATAGAGCTGGATGGTTCCTTGTGGGTGTTCTACCCAATCCCCTGCTCAAGCAGGAGAACCCATACCAGGGGTAGGCAATCTTGGCTCTTTTATGACTCGTGGACTTCAACTCCCAGAATTCCTGAGCCAGCATGGCTCAACTTGGAAACCTCTCCCTTTCCCCTCAGCATGGCTGGCTCAGGAATTCTGGGAGTTGCACGAGTCATAAAAGAGCCGAGCTTGCCTACCCCTGACCTATACCATCTCAGACAAATGGCTGTGCAGTCTCTTCTTAAAAACCTCCAGTGATGAAGCACCCACAACTTCTGGAGGCAAAGCCGTTCCACTAATCCAGTGTTTCTCAACCTTGACAATTTTAAGGCATGTGGCCCAGAATTCCACAGCCAGCATTGCTGGCTGTGGAATTCTGGGAGTTGAAGTCCACATGCCTTAAAATTGTCAAGGTTGAGAAACACTGCACTAGTCAATTGCCCTCACTGTGAGCAATTAATCTCCTTAATTCCAGGTTGCTTTTCTCCTTGATTGGTTTCCCCTCCATTGTTTCTTGTCTCGCCTTCTGGTGCTTTGGAAAATAAGTTGACCCCCTCCTCTTTGCGGCAGCCCCTCAAATACTGGAATACTGCTGTCATGTCAACCCTAGTCCTTTTCTCTAGACCGGCCATTACCCATTTCCTGCGACCGTTCTTCATAGGGGTTTAGTCTCCAGTCCTTTAAATTTTAGTCCCTCCCGTCTCCCAGCAGAAAACTAGAGGCAGAAGTTTTAAATCATGCAGCAGAAGTGTAAAAACTTTTGGGGAGAGAAGGAACATGCAGCAGCCGATATGTTTCAGCCTTGCCCCTTCTCTGCTTTTACACCCCGGAGGAAAGCAGACAGCCCCGACTTGCTCCCGACTTCTTCCCTGACCTGCCCTCCACTCACCTTCCAGGAGCATTGGAAGAGCACGACTTCCGCGTCCCATACCTCCACCCTCCTATTGATGAGCCGGAAGTTCCGCTGCCCTTCTAGCCTTTCTAGCAATACTCGATGGTTTACATTCATTTCAACCTCAGTTGCTTCCCCCCACCCTCCCGTTGTACGTCTGACCTCAGCCACCATCGATGCCGCTAATATATTGACGGTTTTCCAGGCGCTGCTGTTCTGTTAGAGCTCCACCTAGTGACCTAAGGCTGAAAGTACGCTCATTCTTTCTCTGATGTTTCTAAGATTTTTTTTCTAATCAAAATGCCTTTTTCCACTCTTAGCCACCACATCCGTAACATTTCAACAAGGGACGATCTAGCCCTAGTCTGTCCTTTGGGGTCTTGCAGGGACGCCCTCATCGTCACTGCAACTGAGCCAGGAGCTTTTTTGCAAGAGCTAAACTGAGGGAAAGCATCTGTGAGGGGAACACAATGTGCCATCAGGCAATAAGAAAGTGCACCTGCCTTGGGGATCAGTTAGGAGACAATTCCAGCCATTTCTTCATCTTGAGGGTGCAGGATAACCCCCCAAAACTACCTTTGCACCTGAGGGATGTTGGAAGAGTGAACGTTGACCCTACTTAGCTTTTTAAGATTAGCCAGGTGCTGCACCATAAAAGTTGGTAAAGATCTTGTTTGTACGTTTCGTGACTGTTCAAAGTTACAACAACACTGAAAAAAGTGACTTAGTATGACCAGTTTTCACACTTACAACAATTGCAGCATCGCCATGACTGTGTGATCTAAATTCAGCCCCTTGGCAATTGACTCCTATTTATGACGGTTGCAGTGACCTGGGGTCACGACCTTCTGACAAGCAAAGTCAGTGAGGAAGCCAGATTCACTTAACAGTATGATTAACAACTGCAGTGATTCACTTAACAATTACGACAAGAAAGGTCGTAAAATGGGCAAACTCACTTAATATACGTTTCACTAAACAAGAGAAATTTTGAGCTCAATTTTGATCGTAAGTCAAGGACTACCTGGAATGGAATACAGAATAAAATCTTGAAGTGCCCACCCACATTGCTTCAAAACACACCCGGGTAGCATATATTATTTTTCCATCTGCATTCTTGCAAGGCCTAAATCTCACTAGAGGGCAGAATTGCTCAGAGCAGCCTTTCCAATTAACTTCCCTTGTTACCTTTCAGCCTTATTATTCCGCAAGCAGGTTGAGCAAAACACTTGGAGGAAGCCTGTTTGCAGAAAGCTGGTCCAAAAATTCCTGCCTTTTCACAGGAGTGGTTTTTAAGGGAGATCAAAACCTCTCTAAATCCTACAATTTTATGAACGAGTTCTTGTCGCTCTAGAGAACAATGGTGGTGGCGGCTTTATGCTTTGAGGCTGCTTTTCTTCACCTGGAACTGGAGCTTTAGTCAAGGTGGAGGAAATTATGAACAGTTCTAAATATCAGTCAATTCTGGCACAAACCCTTCAGGCCTCTGCCAGAATCCTGAAGATGAACAATAATTTTGACATTCAATGACCCAGACCATACTTCCATGTCAATAAAACAATGGCCTCACCAGAGGAAGATCAAAGTTTTGGGATGGCCCAGCTAGAGGCGAGACTTGAATCCAACTGAAAATCTTGGGGTGACCCTCACAATCTGACAGATTTGGAGCGTTTTGCAAGAAAGAATGGGCAAAGATTCTCAAGGCAAGATATGCCAGGCTCTTATCTCAAACGCCTGCATGCTGTGATAAAATCAAAAAGAGCTTCAAGAAAAAATTAGTTTAAAGGTGCGCATCTTTATGAAACCATGTTATTGTAAGTTTTTTATTGTTATTTTTCCTCATAAAATATTTGTTATACAATCGAATTGTACAGCTTTTAAGTTAGATTAAAGGTGGAAACATTCTGAGGGGATTTGTCTTGGTCTGATTTACTTACATCCCAAAAAGCTGGCATTTTACAAGGAGCGTGGAGACGTTCTCTATGCCCTGTATATCCTGCGGGGTTTTGGGGAATAAGATGATATATAGTAGATGCAGATATATGCACAGAGAAAAAATATGTATATGTAGACATTCCGTGTGTATTTTAGCCTGAAAAATGTCCCAAATTTAATACTGTCAAACCTTCTGAGCTAATTTTAGAGATGTGAGGGCTTTAACCGATGAAATGATGCCTAAAGACTTTGCAAGATTTGAAGCACCAGTTTTGCCTGTGGAAGCCCTCAGCTCCCAATAAGGCCAGAAAATACTGCCCAAAACCCCTGTGGGGACATCCCCATTCAAGTAGTCTTCACTTACTAACTGTATTTGGGATTGGTATCTGTGTCACTAAGGAGCCCGATCATTAAGCATGATGTCACATGACAGTGCCAACTTACATCTGCTCCTCTGCCGTTGTTAAGCTAATCACTAATCTTAAAGGCACTTTTACGTGACTGACTGGCAACATCTTGCCGGCATCCCCTTGTCAGAAGCTGGCTGGGAAGGTCACATGTGGGATCATAAACATGCACTGATTGGCAGCACCCAAATTGGTGCAACTCCTTTTCCTGCACCTACAGAACCTCAGGAAGTGTGGTCACTGAAGAAGTGCCACAATGGCCACAAATGTATGGACCAGGTGTATGTCTGCTTTTACAGTGCCGTAATAATTATGAAGGCTCAGTGAGCAAATGGTAAGCGAGGACTTCCTATACAACTGAACAACCCAAAGGTCCCCTGTTGGAATACATGTTGGAATGTATTTTGTATTGCAACAACTACCAAATTATTCAGCCACTAGTTGGCAGTCTTTAGTTTGCATCTACACTTATAATCTATGGTTCTATTTAGTTCTGGGTTTCCTGTGACAGTTAAAACGTTAAGCAGTAAGGCCCATGGTAATTGTACACTTTAATTTTCATTTGATCTGTATGGCCATGTAACCATCCTCTGCTACTAATCTGTATGGCTATATAATAATCCTCTGCTACCAGTTCTACATAATAAATCAGAATTTCTAACATCCTCAATGCTATTTTTTTTATATAGTACTGGGTTAACCATAATTGAACCTGGTTAATACCCTAATGCAGCTCCAATAGGAAATATTGTGCTTGTTAGCTAAACATGGAAGTAAAAGAAATCAAAATCCCAGGAGAGACCCTTAAATATTGCCATTTGATAGGAGCTAGGAAGTGAGCCTTTTCCATTGCAGACCCTGCCCTATGAAACATTCTTCCTCCTGAAGTGTGGCAAGCCTTTATCCTTCTAGTCTTCCGTCAAGCAAGGGAGATCTAGCTGTTCCCCATAGCACTGGGATAAGAGGCACCTGCACATCAGACACTTGATTTGGCACCAGGTTTTTGTTTATATGCATTCGGTTTTAATAATTAGTTTAGTTTATTGATTAGCCCATAGGCCATATCAGAATACAGAGTTCCAAACATCAATTATTAATAAAATCTCATAAAACAAATTAAAATGAAATTGGAGTAAAATACAAGAATTTGACAATATAGGGATGACCCTGCATCAGAAGCTTGATTTGGAACCAGGTGTTTGTTTATATTAATTAAATTTATATGCCTTTAATCCTGTCGTGAAGTTCTCCAATTCAACTCCTTGCAAGATGAAAGGTAACCAGTTTTGAGCAAGAATGGCACCAGGCACGGATATAATTAGTAAGGCCAGGAGGCCTGGTTACTTCAAAATTGAACAAAAGCAATTTTTTGGGATTCCTAGACTATCAAATTGCCATCAACCTTGCTAGAAGTGCCCTGTATTTGCAGGGAAGTACATTTTAAATGCTGAGGTTTTGCATTTTGCCATTTGCTATATATGGGGTTTATTGCTTTCTGTATTAAGGTTTTATTGCTGTAAACCTTGTGGAGTCGTATGAATTGGCCTGCCATGTATACCTTCTTACTAAGTACATACATACATATTTGTATCCCCCTTTATTATATATAGAAATAACTCAAGGTGGGAAATATAAATACAGATCCAAGCTTGCTTTTTCTTGCCCAGCAAAGCAGTTCCCCTCCTTGATGACCTCCAAGGTGCCTTCCAACATCATCATCATCATCATCATCATCATCATCATCATCATCATCATCATCATCATCATTATTATTATTATTATTATTATTATTATTATTATTATTATTATCTACTGCACTGCGCCAGAGAAAGGAAGCTCAGATCAGAGGCCTGCAGGCTAAAACATATGAAGAATGGTTACAAGAACCGGGCATGGCTAGTCTAGTGAAGAGAAGGACAAGGGGAGACATGATAGCAGTCTTCCAATATTTGAGGGGCTGTCACAGAGAAGAGGGGGGTAAACTTATTTTCCAAAGTATCGAAGGCGAGACAAGGAACAATGGATGGAAACTGATCAAACAGAGATTCAACCAAGAAATCAGGAGACATTTTCTGACACTAAGAACAATCAATGGAACAGCTAGCCTTCAGAAAGCTGTGTGTGATAAGGGAGTAACTTTCTTTGAAACAATGTCTGCAATCTTGAGTATTTCAATGGTTACTCCACTATGTGTAACCTTACATGATTTATAAGGCTAGACCTACTACTGAAATCTTTCCCACAATCCGGACATTCATACGGTTTCTCTCCTGTGTGAGTCCTCCAATGTATCACCAAATGGGAATTCCAACTAAAACTTTTCCCACATTCCAGACACTCATACGGTTTTTCTCTGGTGTGAGACCTCTGATGTTTCACTAGGTAGGAATTCTGACTGAAAGTTTTCCCACAATCTGGACACTGATAGGGTTTTTCTCCCGTGTGAGTTTTCTGGTGTATCATCAGGTTGGAATTCTGACTGAAACTTTTCCCACAATACAGACACTCATATGGTTTCTCTCCCGTGTGAGTCCTCTGGTGTCTCAACAGCTTAGAATTCCAAGTGAAACTTTTCCCACAATACGGACAATCATACAGTCTCTCTCCTCTGTGATTCTTCTGGTGCTTCACCAGTTCAGCCTTGCAACTGAAATATTTCACACACTCTGGACACTCATACAATTTCTCTCCCGTGTGAGTCTTCTGATGAATCATCAGGTTGGAATTCCGAATGAAACTTTTCCCACAAAACAAACACTCATAAAGTTTCTCTCCTGTGTGACTCCTCTTGTGTATAACCAGATCAGAATTCCGATGGAAATTTTCCCCACAATCTGCACACTTATATGGTTTCTCTCTGGTCCGAGTCCTCTGGTGTTTCACCAGGCAGGAATTCTGACTGAAACCTTTCCCACAATGACATTTATATGGTTTCTCTTCTTTGTGAGTCCTCTGATGTCTAACCAGGTCGGAATTGCAAATGAAACGTTTCCCACAATCTGAACACTCATAGGGTTTCTCTCCCGTGTGAATCCTCTGGTGTATCACCAGGTCAAACTTTTGAGCAAAACCTTTCCCACAATCTGGACACTTATATGGTTTCTCTCCGGTGTGAGTCCTGTGATGTCGCACAAGGTGAGAATTTTGAATGAAACTTTTCCCACACTGCGAACACTCGTATGGTTTCTCTCCTGTGTGAGTCCTCTGATGTTTCACCGGACACGAATTCTGACTAAAACTTTCTCCCCAGTCAAGACATTTATATGATTTGTCTCCTGTGTGAGTCCTCTGATGTTTCACCAGGTCAAATTTCCGAGAGTAATCTTTCCCACAATCAAGACACACAAATGGTTTTTCTCCCGTGTGAGTCCTCTGGTGTGTCACCAGATTGGAATTCTGAGTGAAACATATCCCACAATCCGGACACTCATATGGTTTCTCTCCCGTGTGTGTCCTCTTGTGTATCAGCAGATCAGATTTCCAAGTGAAACTTTTCCCACAATCAGGACATTCAAAGAGTTTCTCCCCAGTGTGAGTCCTGTTGTGTCTCACCATATTTGTGGTGCATGCTAAATCTTTTGCCACATTGGGAGCATGGGCAGGGTTTTTCTCCGGTATCAGTCCTTCCATGAATTATGAGGAAGCTCTTTTGAGTAAAACTTTTGCCTCACTCCAAATATTTTTATGGGTTTTCACTGGGTGGATTCTTTCGTGCATAATCAGCTGTGATCGGCAATAAGATGTCTATAGTTTTTTCCAAAACTGATATTCTTGGATACTTGAGGAGGCCAAAAATACTTCTGATCCCTTACCTGGAGGTACTTTCATTCAAGCCACTCTTCCCTTCATCAAAGGCTTTCATTAATAGCTGTCCATTTTGGCTATCCAAAGGACCTTTTCCTTCCCACTAAACTTCCAGTTATTTCCACTTTTCCTTTATTTGGATATTCTTCCCCTTGACTTTTCATGTAATGCTTGCTTGAGTTCCACATACTTTATTTTTTCCAGCTGAAAATATTGTTCTTGTTATTCTCTCCTTGATCTCTCATCTGCTGAGGAAGGAAAAGAGGAAGTGGAAAAATTTTTGATTGATGGCTTATTTTGCATTGTAATACTGCTTCTCATTCTCTTTTCTCCAGAGTGCTCTTTTTGGCATCATGTTTGTCTGTAAGATTCATATTAACAGGTTAGTTTCATTACTGTTTAAAAAATGGCTGCAGGACATGTGAAAGCAGCAAACCCCCCCCCCTATATTACCATGAAAGAACAAAGATGAAAATTCTAGTTTAATCTCTAACATTAATTATGATTCATTTGGCATGTAGAAGACTAGCAGATCCAAGTTCAAATATCAATCATAAAATCCTTTTTTTTTTTGGCTTGGCTAAGTCACACATATATGCATGCCTAAACAAAAAGACCCCTTCATGGATTACTGCCTTGTCGTGGCGAAGGGGCTTAGATAACTCAATGAAGCTATGAGCTATGCCGTGCAGGGCCACCCAAGATGGACAGGTCATAGCAGAGAGTTCTGACAAAATGTGATCCACTGGAAAAGGAAATGGCAACCCACTCCAGTATCTTTGCCATGAAAACCCCATGGACCGTACCAAAAGGCAAAAAGATATGACGCTGGAAGATGAGCCCCTCAGGTCGGAAGGTGTCCAATATGCTACTGGGGAAGAGCAGAGGGCTAGTACTAGTAGCGCCAGAAAGAGTGAAGCGACTGGGCCAAAGCCGAAAGGACGCTCAGCTGTGGATGCATCTGGTGGTGAAAGGAAAGTCCAATGCTGTAAAGATTTTTTCTCCATAGGAATCTGGAATGTAAGATCCATGAATCAAGGCAAACTGGATGTGGTCAAACAAAAGATGACAAGACTGTACATTGACATCTTAGGAATCAACGAACTAAAATGGACAGGAATGGGTGAATTTAATTCAGAGGACCATCAGGTATACTAGTGCGGGCAAGAATCCCTCAGAAGAAATGGAGTAGCCTTCATAGTCAATAAAAGTGTAGCAAAAGCAATACTGAGATACAATCCCCAAAATGACAGAATGATCTCAGTGCAAATCCAAGGCAAACCATTCAATATCACAGTAGCCCAAGTCTATGCCCCAACCACTGGTGCTGAAGAGGATGAAATTGACCGGTTCTATGAAGCCCTACAGCACCTTATAGAATCAACACCAAAAAATGATGTCCTTATCATCATGGGGAATTGGAATGCTAAAGTAGGAAGCCAAAAGATAACCGGAATAACAGGCAAGTTTGGCCTTGGAGTACAAAATGAAGCAGGGCACGGGCTGATAGAATTTTGTCAAGAGAAAATGATGGTCATAGCAAACACTCTTTTCCAACAACCCAAGAGACGGCTCTACACATGGATATCACCAGACGGTCAACACAGAAATCAGATTGACTATGTGCTCTGCAGCCAAAGATGGAGAAGCTCTATACAGTCAGTAAAAACAAGACCAGGAGCTGACTGTGGCTCAGATCATGAGCTTCTTGTTGCAAAATTTAGGCTTATATTGAAGAAAGTAGGGAAAAACACTAGGCCACTCAGGTATGAACTAAATATATCCCTGGTGAATATACAATAGAGGTGACAAATAGATTTAAGGAATTAGATCTGATAGACAGAGTGCCTGAAGAACTATGGACGGAGGTTTGCAACATTGTACAAGAGGTAGTAACTAAAACCATCCCAAAGAAAAAGAAATGCAAGAAAGCAAAATGGCTGTCTGAGGAAGCTTTGCAAATAGCTGAGGAAAGAAGGGAAGCGAAAGGCAAGGGAGAAAGAGAAAGATATATCTAATTGAATGCAGAATTCCAGAGAATAGCTAGAAAAGATAAGAATGCCCTCTTAAATGAACAGTGCAATGAAATAGAAGAAAACAATAGAATAGGGAGGACCAGAGATCTCTTCAAGAAAATTGGAGATATGAAGGGAACGTTTCATGCAAAGATGGGCATGATAAAGGACCAAAATGGTAGGGACCTAACAGAGGCAAAAGAGATTAAGAAAAGGTGGCAAAATTACACAGAAGAACAATACAAGAATGACCATAGCGTCCCTGATAACCACAATGGGATAGTCACTGACCTCGAGCCAGACATCCTAGAATGTGAAGTGAAATGGGCCTTAGGAAATCTGAGCAACAACAAAGCTAGTGGAGGTGACAGTATTCCAGCTGAGCTATTCAAAATCTTAAAAGACGATTCAGTAAAAGTCCTACACTCAATTTGCCAGCAAATTTGGAACACTTAACAGTGGCCACAGGATTGGAAAAGGTCAGTTTACATTCCAATTCCAAAGAAAGGCAATGCCAAAGAATGTTCAAACTATCGCACCATTGCACTCATTTCACATGCAAGTAAAGTTATGCTTAAAATCCTACAAGCTAGACTCCAGCAGTATGTGGATCGAGAACTTCCAGAAATACAGGCAGGATTTTGAAGAGGCAGAAGAACTAGAGATCAAATTGCCAACACACGCTGGATCATGGAAAAAGCTAGTGAGTTCCAGAAAAACATCTACTTCTTGACTATGCTAAAGCCTTTGATTGTGTGGATCACAACAAATTGTGACAAATTCTTAAGGAGATGGGAGTACCAGACCATCTTATTTGTCTCTTGAGAAACCTATATGTGGGTCAAGAAGCAACAGTGAGAACTGGATACGGAACCACTGATTGGTTCAAAATTAGGAAAGGAGTCCGGCAAGGCTGTATTCTGTCACCCTGCCTATTTAACTTATATGCAGAGCACATTATGAGAAAGGCAGGGCTAGTTGAATCAAAAGTTGGAATTAAGATTGCCGGGAGAAATATCAACAACCTAAGATATGCAGATGATATCACTCTAATGGCAGAGAGTGAAGAGGAACTAAAGAGCCTCTTGATGCGGGTGAAGAAGAAGAGTGCAAAAATTGGCTTGAAACTCAACATTAAGAAAACCAAGATCATGGCATCCGGCCCTCTCAAATCGTGGCAAATAGATGGGGAACAAATGGAGGTAGTGACAGATTTTATCTTCCTGGGCTCCAAGATCACCTCAGATGGGGACTGCAGCCAAGAAATCAAAAGACGCTTACTCCTGGGGAGGAAAGCTATGGCAAATCTAGACAGCATATTAAAAAGCAGAGACATCACCCTGCCAACAAAAGTGTGTATAGTCAAGGCCATGGTTTTCCCAGTTGCAATGTATGGCTGTGAAAGTTGGACCATAAGAAAGGCCAAAGAATTGAGGCCTTTGAACTATGGTGCTGGAGAAGACTCCTGCAAGTCCCCTGGACTGCAAGGCGATCAAACCGGTCAGTCCTAGAGGAGATCGATCAACCCTGACTGCTCTTTAGAAGGCCAGATCCTGAAGTTGAAACTCAAGTACTTTGGCCACCTAATGAGAAGGAAGGACTCACTGGAGAAGAACCTAATGCTGGGAAAGATTGAGGGCAATAGAAGAAGGGGACGACAGAGAATGAGGTGGCTGGATGGAGTCACTGAAGCAGCAGGTGTGAGCTTAAATGGACTCCAGAAGATGGTAGAGGACAGGAAGGCCTGGAGGAACGTTGTCCATGGGGTCGTGATGGGTTGGACACGACTTCGCAATGAACATCAACAACAAACAAAAAGAATTTATTTATGTAGACAATCTATCTCTATTTCAGCGTGCAAAATGTCCTAGAAGTGCATTCACTCAAATTTTACCTAAATTTAGAAATGGGGGGACACTGACAGACGAAATGGTGCCACAATCCTATGCAAGACTTAAAGGTTGCTTCTCTGTCAGTTTCCCACCATTGTTTCTTGTCCTTCCCTCTGTTGCTTTGGAGAATAAATTGACACCCCCATTTTTTTGTGGCAACCTCTCAAATATTGGAATACTGCTATTATGTCGGCCCTGGTCTTTCTTTTCTCTAGACTGGCCAAACCCAAATCCTGCAACCATTCTTTATATGGTTTAGCAACCGGGCCTTTAAATTTTAGTCTCTCCCATCTCCCAGCCAAAAATTAGAGGCAGCAGATTTAAATAATGCAGCATAAGTGCAAAAGCGTTTGGGAACAGAAAGCAGCAGCTGACACGTTTCAGCCTAGTTGCTTCTCTGCTTTTACACCGTGGAGGAAATCAAACAGCCCGACTTGGAAAACAAGTTGACTCCCTCTTCTTTGCGGGAGCCTCTCAAATATTGGAATACTGTTATCATGTCATCTCCCATCTCCCAGCAGAAAATCACAGGCAGAAGTTTTAATCATGCAGCATAAGTGCAAAATCATTTGGAAATAGAAGGAACATGCAGCGGCAGCAGCAGCCGACATGTTTCAGCCTTGTTGCTTACTTTGCTTTTACACCGTGGAGGAAACCAGGCAAATCTACTTGCTCCCCCTCTCCTCCGACCTGCCCCCCACTCACCTTCCAGCTGCTGCTTCGTCCCTGGGAAGAACACGAGAGCCGCTCTACACCTCTCCATCCTCCCGTGGATGACTCGGAAGAGGAAGTTCCTCTGCCCTTCTCCTCGCCTCGACGTCCTTTCTAGCAATACTCGATGGTTTTAACTCTTTTCACCTCCCTCCGGTTGAATATGGCAACTCGGCCACAGCTGATGCCTTCTTAGATTGAAGGTTTTCCTGCTGTTGTTGTGTTAGAGCTCCACCTAGTGACGTGAGCCTTGAAATACACTCATTCTGTCTCTATCCGGAGCTTCTAAGATTTTTTCTCCAATCTCCACTCTTAGAGACCACATCCATAACTTTTCTCCAGGACGAACTAAGCCTAGTCTGTCATTTGGGGTCTTGAAGGAAGCCCTCATCGTCAATGTAACTGAGCCTAGCAGACAACTTTGTCTCCCAAAAAGTAGAGAAGGGAACTAGAGGATTAGCCATATCGGACCTAACTCTCATTAACAGAGATGAAATGATAGAAGGTGTTGAAGCCACAGGAACCTTGGGGGGGAGTGATCATGCAATATTGGAAGTCAACATTATGCAAGCACAAGCAATAGAACACAGTCAAACTAGAGTCTTGGCCTTCAAGAGAGCTAATTTCAATAAACTTAGAGATTGTGAAGGATTCCGTGGATGAGAATCCTCAAGGGGAAAACAACTCAAGAAGCTTGGGAAATTTTGAAAAGTGAGATAGTAAAAGCCCAGTCTAGCACAATACCAATGAAGAAAAATAACAGCTCTCAAAAGAAACCAGCATTTATCTCTGATAAATTGAAAGACAAAAAGGACAAGTATAACAAGTGGAAAGAGGGGTACATAACTAAGGCAGAATATCAGCAAATAGCCTGAGCATGCAAAGATGAAGTGAGGAAAGCTAAGGCTCAAAATGAACTAAGGCTTGCGACAAAAGTAAAAAATAACAAAAAAAAAGCTTCTTTTAACATGTAAAAAACAAGAAAGAAGTCAAAGAAATGATTGGCCCATTAGCGGGAGAAAGTGGCAAGAAGGTGACAAGCAACAGGGAGAAAGCAGAACTATTTAACTCATTTTTTGCATCTGTCTTTACACAAAGGGAAAAAACAGCCCAACCAATTAAAAACAGTATCGTAAAAAACAGATTAGAAACACAAGTTAAGATAGGCAATAAAATGGTAAGTGAGCACCTGTCCAGCCTAGATGAGTTCAAATCACCAAGACCAGATGGATTATACCCCAAGGTTCTCAAGGAACTGGCAGATGTGATCTCAAAACCACTGAACTATATCTTCCAAAGATCCTGGACCACTGGGGAACTACAGGAGGACTGGAAAAGAGCTGATGTAGTTCCCATCTTCAAAAAAGGGGAAAAAATGGATCCAGGAAATTACAAGCCTATCAGCCTGACCTCAATATCTGGGAAGATTCTGGAAAAAATAATCAAACTACGAATCAGCGAACACCTAGAGGAAAACAAAGTCGTTACCAAAAGCCAACATGGGTTTATCAGAAACAGATCATGCCAGACAAATCTTATCGCATTCTTTGACCAAGTGACAAAATTAGTGGACCAGAGGAATGCTGTCGATATAATTTATTTGGACTTCAGTATGGCATTTGATAAAGTAGATCACAACCTATTACTTGATAAGATAGAAAAATGTGGGTTAGACAATATCACCACCAGATGGATTCGTAGTTGGCTGACCGGCCATACTCAGTGTGTAGTCCTCAATGGAACTGCATCTACATGGAGGGAAGTGAGTACTGGGGTGCCCCAGGGCTCTGTTCTGGGCCCAGTGCTCTTCAACATCTTCATCAATGATTTGGATAAGGGGATAGATGGGGAACTCATGAAATTTGTGGACGATACCAAGCTGCCAGGAATAGCCAACACTCCAGAAGACAGGGTTAGGATACAGAAGGATCTGGACAGACTTGAATATTGGGCACTATCTAACAAAATGAAATTCAATGGTAAAAAAAGTAAGGTTCTACATTTAGGCAAGAAAAACCAAATGCATAGGTATAGTATAGGGCAGTGGTTCTCAACCTTTTTAATGCCGCGACCCCAATCGGTCGTAGGTCGAGGACTAAACCGGTCGTAAGTCGAGGACTAAACTGGTCGTAAGTCAAGGACTACCCAACCGGTCGTAAGTTGAGGACTTTCCCTGCCCGGGACCACCGCGCATGCGTGGTTCCGCCCCCTGCGCCAGCCGAGGCGTAGCTGGCAAGCGGCAGAGACGGAGCAGGCCGACCACCAGCTGGCCCAGCCCAAGGGAGGTAAGGCACCCGCCAGAAAAGGGGAAAAAAATGGCGGACAAAAAAAAATGGCGGACAGCCTTGCTTGGCGACCCCCGTGAAATGGTCGATCGACCCCAAATGGGGTCCCAACCCACAGGTTGAGAACCACTGGTATAGGGGGTACCTTGCTCAATAGTAGTAACTGTGAGAGGGATCTCGGAGTCCTAGTGGACAATCACTTAAATATGAGCTAGTAGTGTGCTGCAGCTGCCAAAAAAGCCAACACAGTGCTAGGCTATATTAATAGAGGGATAGAATCAAGATCATGTGAATTGTTAATACCACTTTATCTTGGTAAGGCCACACTTGGAACATTGCATCCAGTTTTGGTCACCACGATGTAAAAAAGATGTTAGGATTCTAGAATGAGTACAGAGAAGAACAACAAAGATGATTAGTGGACTGGAGGCTAAAACATATCAGGAACGGTTGCTGGAATTGGGTATGTCTAGTTTAATGAAGAGAAGGACGAGGGGGGACATGATAGCAATGTTCCAATATCTCAGGGGCTGCCACAAAGAAGAGGGAGTCAAGCTATTCTCCAAAGCACCTGAAGGCAGGACAAGAAGCAACGGATGGAAACTAACCAAAGAGAGATGCAACCTAGAACTAAGGAGAAACTTCCTGACAATTAGAACAATTAATCAGTGGAACAACCTGTCTCCAGAAGCTGTGAATGCTCCAACACTGGAGGTTTTTAAGAAGAGACTGGACAGCCATTTGCTTGAAATGG
This sequence comes from Protobothrops mucrosquamatus, assembly GCF_001527695.2. Lineage (NCBI taxonomy): Eukaryota > Metazoa > Chordata > Lepidosauria > Squamata > Viperidae > Protobothrops > Protobothrops mucrosquamatus. The sequence goes on along the minus strand of NW_015389154.1, from coordinate 66,392 downwards.
TATAGAGTTTCCTGCCTGAGCAGGGGGTTGGACTAGATGACCTCCAAGGTCCCTTCCAACTTTATTGTTGTTGTTGTTGTTGTTGTTATTATTATTAACCTGCATGCTGTGATAAATTCAAAAAGAGCTTCAGGAAAGAATTAATTTAAAGGTGCACATCTTCATTAAACCATGTAATTGTAAGCTTATTATTGTGATTTTTCTCATAAAATATTTGTTTTTCAATTGAATTATACAGCTTTTAAGTTATATTAAAGGTGGAAACATTCTGAGGTGATTTGTCTTGGTCTGATTTACTTTCATCCCCCAAACCTGGCATTTTACAAGGAGCGTGGAGACGTTCTCTATGCCCTGTATATCCTGAGGGGTTCTGGGGATAAGATGATATACAGTAGATGCAGATATATGCACAGAGAGAAATATACATGCCTACAAATGTACATAAGTAGAAATTCCATGTTTATTTTAGCCTGAAATATGTCGCAAAATTGTTACTGTCAATCCGTCTGAGGTAATTTTAGAGATGCGGGGGCTTTAACTGATGAAATGATGCCTAAAGCCTTTACAAGATTTGAAGCACCAGTTTTGCCCATGGAAGCTCTCAGGTCCCAATAAAATACTGCCCAAAAGCCTTCTGATGACATCTCCATTCAAGTAGTCTTCACTTACTAACCATATTTGGGACTGCAATGTGTCACTAAGCAGCTCGAATCATTAAGCATTGTCACATGACTGCCAACTTACATCTGCTCCTCTGCCATTAAGCTAATCACTGTCAGTTGTTAAAGACAATTTCACATGACTGTGACTTGCGTCCCTTTGTCAGAAGCTAGCTGGAAAAGTCACAAATGGGATCATAATTGTGCACTGATTGGCAGCACCCAAATTAGTGGAACTCCTTTTCCTGCACCTACAGTAGTAACTGTGGGAAGGATCTCGGAGTCCTAGTGGACAATCACTTAAATATGAGCCAGCAGTGTGCTGCAGCTGCCAAAAAAGCCAACACAGTGCTAGGCTGCATTAACAGAGGGATAGAATCAAGATCACGTGAGTATTAATACCACTTTACAATGCCTTGGTAAGGCCACACTTGGAATACTGCATCCAGTTTTGGTCACCACAATGTAAAAAAGATACTGAGACTCTAGAAAGAGTAAGAGAAGAGCAACACAGATGATTAGGGGACTGGAGGCTAAATCATATAAGGAACGGTTGCTGGAATTGGGTATGTCTAGTTTAATGAAGAGAAGGATGAGGGGGGACATGATAGCAGTGTTCCAATATCTCACGGGTTGCCACAAAAAAGAAGGAGTCAAGCTATTCTCCAAAGCTCCAGAGGGCAGGACAAGAAGCAACAGATGGAAACTAATCAAGGATAGAAGCAACCTAGAACTAAGGAGAAACTTCTTGACAGTTAGAACAATTAACCAATGGAACAACCTGCCTCCAGAAGCAGTGAATGCTCCAACACTGGAAGTTTTTAAGAAGAGATTGGACAGCCATTTGTCCAAAATGGTGTAGGGTTTTCTGCCTGAGCAGGGGGTTGGACTCGATGACCTCCAAGGTCCCTTCCAACTTTATTGTTATTATTATTAAGTGCTGAAGTGCAGTCACTGGAGAAGTGACACGATGGCCACAAATTTGTGAACCAGGTATATGTCTGCTGTAATAATTATGAAGGCCTAGTGAACAAATGGTAACCGATGACTTCCTATACAACTGAACATCCCAAAGGTCCTCTGTTGGAATACATGTTAGAATGTATTTTGTATTGCAAAAAGTACCAAATTATTCAGCCAGTAGATGGCAGTGTTTAGTTTGCATCTATACTTGTAATCTATGGTTCTGTTTGTTCTGAGTTTCCTGTGACAGTTGAAACCTTAAGCAGCAAGGCCCATGGTGACTATACACTTTCATTTTCTTTTATCTGTATGGCCATGTAACCATCCTCTGCTACCAATCTGTATGGTTATATAATAACCCTCTGCTACCAGTGCTATATAATAAAACAATTTCTACCATCCTCAATAGTTATATTTTTTTTAAAAAGTGCTTGCTTAAGCACAGTTAAACCTGGTTACTATGCTGATGGGGCTCCAATAGGAAATACTGTTCTTGTTAGCTAAACATGATAGTAAAAGAAATCAAAATCCCAGAAGAGACCAGTGGCAGATCAGTCCCATATTGTTGCCAAGAAAACAACACGTCCATAAAATCCGAAGGAATCAATCTTAATCTGAAGGAGATTTTTTAAATCTTCCAACCAGCGGAAAATTACAGGCACCAATTTTAGAGCCTACAGCACCAGTTGAACAAAATCTGGGGTAGGAAGGAATATGTAGCAGCCGAGTTGCTTCTCTTCTTTTACACCATGGAAGAAACCAGGCAGCCCTACTTGCTCCCGGCTTCTTCTCTGACCTGCCCTCAATTCACTTTCCAGCTGCTGCTTCGGGTCTGGGAAGAGCATGAGAACAGGCCTCTATGCCTCCATCCTCATACTGGTGAGCCGGAAGAGCAAATTCCTCTGCCCCTCTCCTCAACATCCTTTCTAGCAATACTCGCTGGTTTTAACTCCTTTCACCTCGCCTGCTCTCCCTCCGGTTGGATGTCGGATCTCAGCCACCGCTGATGCCATTATTAGACTGACGGTTTTCCAGGCACTGGTGTTGTTTTAGAACTCTACTTTGTGACATTAGGCTGAAAATATGCTCATTTTGTCTCTGGAGTTTCTAAGGTTTTTTTTTTAATTAAAATGCCGTTTTCCTCTCTTAGCGACCACATCCATAACTTTTCTCCAGGACCATCTAATCCTAGTCTGTCCTTTCAGGTCTCGCAAAAACACCTTCATCGTCACTGGAACTGAGCCAGGAGCTTCCTTTGCAAGAACTAAACCAAAGGAAAGCATCCATGGGAGGAACACAATGTATCATCAGGCTACAACAAAACGCACCTCCCGTAGGGATCAGTGGAGACTATTCCAGTTAGTTGTTCATATTAGGGCTGCAGGATAATGCCCCAAAACTACCTTTGTGACTGAAGGAAGCTGGAAGAGTGAAGCCTGACCCTACTTAGTTTCACAAGTTCAGCCAGGTGCTGCATCATAAAAGTTGATAAAGGTCTGTAAGTGCAGCCTTAAACACTTGCCAGCTTCATCCCATTCATAGAAAAATGAAATACGGGACAAAACCTTGAAGCACCCACCCATATTGCTTCCAAACACATCTAGAGAAGAGATATTATTTTTCCATCTGCATTCTTGCAGGGCCTAAATCTCACTAGAGCAGTGGTTCTCAACCTGTGGGTCGGGACCCCATTTGGGGTCGATCGACCATTTCACGGGGGTCGCCAAGCAAGGCTGTCTGCCATTTTCCCCCCTTTTCCAGCGGGTGCCTTACCTCCCTTGGGCTGGGCCAGCTGGTGGTCGGCCTGCTCCGTCTCTGCCGCTTGCCAGCTACGCCTCGGCCGGCGCAGGGGACAGAACCACGCATACGCGGCACTCCCAGGCAGGGAAAGTCCTCAACTTATGACCAGTTGGGTAGTCCTCGACTTACGACCGGTTTAGTCCTCGACTTACGACCGGTTGGGGTCGCGGCATTAAAAAGGTTGAGAACCACTGCACTAGAGGATGGAATTCCTCTGAGCATCCTTCCCAATTTCCAGAGGAGTTTGATTCCGGCATTGAATATTCCCAGGCAGTTTGGGCAAAACATTTGGAGGGAGCTTGTTTGCAGAAAGCTGATTTAAAGATTCCTGTGCTTTAGTAGCTGGCTCTCCATTTCTCTCCCAGCCCCACAAAGGAGGAGGCCTGGAGATCACCCACTTGCCCATAACTCTCACCTGCTGGCCTGCTGGCCTGGAACTCCTACCTCTTCTCACATCACAATCACATCAGGTCCTCACTTAATGACCCACGGGATCATGGAGTTGCAACAGTGACTGGAAACGCCAGGATTGCCCTCACTAAACGATGTGGTTTAAATCCACATGAAACTGGTAGGGGAGGCCATCCATCCTATGATACCCAATTATCTACAGGTAGTCCTCAATTTGCAACACTTCATTTAGTGACCATGTGACCAAAGGCATTGAAAAAAGTGGCACGACCATTTTTCACTTAAAGACCACTGCAGTATGCCCATGGTCACGTAATCAAAAGTCAGATGCTTGGCAAGAGGGAGTCTTGCACATGGGGCAATCACGCCTTGATCACCTCCTGTTTGGATTACTGCACTGGGCCACCCAGAAGCTTACAACTGGTCTAGAACACAACAGTGCACACAGTAATGGGAGCCCCTAGGATG
>NW_015389154.1:57957-61960 GCF_001527695.2 Protobothrops mucrosquamatus | reverse complement strand
ACCATTTTTCACTTAAAGACCACTGCAGTATGCCCATGGTCACGTAATCAAAAGTCAGATGCTTGGCAAGAGGGAGTCTTGCACATGGGGCAATCACGCCTTGATCACCTCCTGTTTGGATTACTGCACTGGGCCACCCAGAAGCTTACAACTGGTCTAGAACACAACAGTGCACACAGTAATGGGAGCCCCTAGGATGCCCATGTAACTTCTTTGTGATGTGAGCTGCACTGGATTTGTTTCTTTAAGCTGCAATTGAAGATGCTGGTCATCACCTTTAAAGCTATTTCTTTATTACAGCAATAGCACTTAGAATTAATATACCACCACACGGTACTTTATAGCATTCTCACTTACAGAGTTACTCCCCTATGTGTAACTGTACATGATTTATAAGGGTAGCTCTACTTCTGAAATCTTTCCCACAAACAGGACATTCATATGGTTTCTCTCCTGTGTGAGTCCTCCGGTGTATCACCAGACTGGAATTCCGACTGAATCTTTTCCCACATTCGAGACACTCATATGGTTTTTCTCCTGTGTGAGTCCTCTGGTGCTTCACCAAGTCGGAATTTCGAATGAAACTTTTCCCACACACCAGACATTCATATGGGTTTTCTCCTGTGTGAGTCCTCTGGTGTTTCACCAGGTAGGAATTCTGACTGAAACTTTCTTCACAATCTGGACACTTGAATGGTTTTTCTCCTGTGTGAGTCCTCTCATGTATTACCAGGTTGGAATTCTGAATGAAACTTTTACCACAATATAAACACTCATATGGTTTCTCTCCCGTATGAATTCTCTGGTGTCTCACCAATTTGGAATTTTGAGTGAAACTTTTCCCACAATCTGGACACTCATACAGTCTCTTTTCTCTGTGAATCTTCTGGTGCTTCGCCAGTTCAGATTTGCAACTAAAACTTTCCTGACATTCTGGACATTCATACAGTTTCTTGTCTGTATGAGTCTTTTGGTGTATCATCAGATGGAAATTCCAACTGAATTTTTCCCCACAATCTAGGCACTCATATGGTTTTTCTCCAGTGTGAGTGTTCTGGTGTTGCACAAGGTTGAAAGTCTGACTGAAAGTTTTCCCACAATCAGGACACCGATAGGATTTCTCTCCTGTGTGAGTCTTCTGGTGAATCACCAAGTTGGAATTCCGAGTGTAACTTTTACCACAATCCAGACACTGATACCGTTTGTCCCCTGTGTGAGTTCTCTGGTGTACAACCAGGTGAGAATTCCGATGGAAAATTTTCCCACAATCTGCACACTTATATGATTTCTCTCCCATGTAAGTCCTCTGGTGTTTCATCAGGTAGGAATTCTGACTGAAACTTTTACCACAATCACATTTATACGGTTTCTCTCCTGTGTGAGTTCTCTGATGTTTCACCAGGTCGGAGTTGGAACTGAAACCTTTCTGACAATCTGAACATTCATACCGTTTCTCTCCCGTGTGAATCCTCTGGTGTTTCACCAGGTAGGAATTTTGACTGAAACATTTCCCACAATCACATTTATATGGTTTCTCTCTTGTGTGAGTCCTCTGATGCTTCACCAGGTCAGAATTGCAACTGAAACCTTTCCCACAATCTTGGCACTCATACGGTTTCTCTCCTGTGTGACTCCTCTGGTGTATCACCAGGTAGTAACTCTGACTGAAACTTTTGCCACAATCTGGACATCTATATGGTTTCTCTCCTGTGTGAGTTCTCTGATGTTTAACCAGGTCAGAATTGCAAGTGAAATCTTTCCCACAATCCGAACACTCATAGGGTTTCTCTCCCGTGTGAGTCCTTTGGTGTTTCACCAGTTGGGAATTCTGACTAAAATTTTCTCCACAATCACGACATTTATATGGTTTCTCTCCTGTGTGAGTCCTTTGATGTTTCACCAGGTCAGATTTCCAAGAAAAATCTTTCCCACAATCTGGACACTCATATGGTTTCTCTCCCGTGTGAGTCCTTCGATGTTGCACCAGGAGGGAATTCCAACTGAAACCTTTCCCACAATCTGAGCACTCATATGGTTTCTCTTCTGCGTGAGTCCTCTTGTGTCTTACCATATTAGTGTTCATGCTAAATCTTTTGTCACATTTGGTCATCCGGTAGTGCTTCTCTCCTGTGTGGGTCCTTCCATGAACCATAAGGGAGCTACTCTGAGTAAAGCTTTTGCTAAACTCCAAACATTTGTATCGCGCTTCACTGGGTGGATTGTCTTGTGCATAATCAGCTGTGATCTGCAACCTCTATTTTTCCCACATTAAGCAGTTTGTGGGGCTTTTCCATCACTACTATTCTTGGATTCTTGAGGAGGACAAAAATGTTTCTGATCTCTTTCTTGGAGGTTCTTTGAGTCAACTCACTCTTACCTTCCTGAAAGGCTTTAATTAATGCCTGCCCATTTTGGCTATCCCAACGACTTCCAGTTATTTCCCCTTTTTCTTTATTTGGATATTATCTCTCTTGACTTCTCGTGTAATGTTTCCTTGAGTTGCACATGCTCTATTTTTTCCATCTCAAAACTTTGTTCTTGTTATTTGCTCCCTTTTCTCTGATGAGAAAGGAGGAGAGTTTTCAATATTCGTGCAGGAAGTAGAAAAAGTTTTGGGTGATGGTTTGCCTTGCATTTTAATGCTGCTTCTCATTCTCTATTGTGCAGAGTGCTGTTCTTGGCATCCTCTTTATCTGTAAGATTCATATTAATGGGTTAGTTTCATTATTGTTTAACAAATAGGTACAGGACATGTGAAAGCAGCAAAAAAACCATATATTACCATAAAACATCAAAATTCTAATTTAACCTGTCAACGCTGCTAACATTGGATGTTTCCGCTCTGACAACTGATGAAAATGCAGCCTTTTCCTTTAATATGCCTTTTCTTACAGTTAATTGGGGGTGGGAGTTATACTTTGTTACTTTTGTATCTGGGGGAAGGGAATTTAGTTTTTGGGTTCAACTATGTAGGGCCGATACTTTGTATCCCGAATAAATGTACTCTAAGGAAGAATTTTGCCTCAAAGTTCTTTTGATGGGTTTCATCTATCGCACGGGTTGTCAGCCCGCTGCTCTGGAGCCACATGAGGCTCTTTCAGACTCCAGTCCTCCTCCGCCATTTGCAGAGAGAAAAACATAGAGGCACTTGCGCTTTGCTTCGCTTCAATCTCTCTCTCTCTCTCCAATCTTCTGCTCATCTGGCCAGCTGGCGCCTGGGCACCCCGCCCCCTGGGAGAAGCGTGGCCAGGAAATCCCTTTCCCAGGCTGGCCCTGTCCGAGGCACAGGTGGCCAAGGAGCTGCGCGGGGCAGCCCCGGGATCCCTCTTGGGAGCGGCCCACTGGAGCCTCCGCTGAGCGAGCCAGCCCTCTCGCAAGCCACGGCCCCAAGGGAGTGCAGCCCCTGCGATCCTCAGTCGGTGCTACTGTTGGCCCTGCTGGCCGGGAAGGCACGTCAGAGTCCCAGCTGCCTGGAAGGAAGAGAGAGAGGCAGCAAGGGCAGGAGAGGAGCGCCGATTTAAACCCAACCCAATCAGAATGTCCGCGGTGTGTCAGCTTGTCGGAGAAGAGTGTGAGGCCGGCTGGCCAGGTGAGCAGAAGATGAGAGAGAGAAAAAGAGAGAGAGAGAGAGAGAGAGAGAGAGAGAGAGAGAGAGAGAGAGAGAGAGAGAGAGAGAGAGGGAGGGAGGGAGGGGGGAGAGAGAGAGAGAGAGAAAGAAAGAAGCGCAAGTGCCTCTCTGTCTCTGTCTCTCTCCCCCACATACACATATACACACGAAGATGCTCAGGGGGGGAGGTTGGGGGTGGAGGGGGCAGGAATGAGCCCTGCCAATTAAACATGCAAATGCCACTGGAACATGTGAGCACCCCATTTAGCATGGAGAGTGCCGGTGCAAAGCAGAGGAAGGTTTGCAAAATGGCAAGCTTCTTCCTTCCACCAAGGTTTAGAGCTGGTGGGAAGACGCCGGTGCCCCGAGAGCTTTCATTGCTCAGCCAACCTGCCC
>NW_015389154.1:55223-57807 GCF_001527695.2 Protobothrops mucrosquamatus | reverse complement strand
GGAGGGGGCAGGAATGAGCCCTGCCAATTAAACATGCAAATGCCACTGGAACATGTGAGCACCCCATTTAGCATGGAGAGTGCCGGTGCAAAGCAGAGGAAGGTTTGCAAAATGGCAAGCTTCTTCCTTCCACCAAGGTTTAGAGCTGGTGGGAAGACGCCGGTGCCCCGAGAGCTTTCATTGCTCAGCCAACCTGCCCTCAGCATCGCACTGCCCAGCAATTGCAATTGCCCAAAGGCTGGACAGGGTCAGGAGTCAAGGTGGGGTAGGGTGGAGAAAGAGAGAATTGTTGAACTGAAGCAAGTGCTCTACAAAGGATTCACACACCCCCAAAGAATGCCCCCCTCTTCGGAGCGCAAAACATGTCCGGTCTATGCCATAAGCATTTTCAAGACTTTGATGGGTAGACACTTGGCTTGGCACAAAGGGTCTGAAGGGGGAATGGCGTGGAGGAAAGCTTTGCCGCCACCACCACCGCCAGTAAGGTTCCCAGCGAGTCTGCTTTGCCAAGGTAGCTCAACTCCATTGCCACTTCCGCCATAGCTGAGCTCTGGGGAGCCTCCTCCTCCTGCTCCTCCTCTGCACTGGCTACTTCTTACGGCAGAAAGCATGGCACTGTAATCATGACCCAAAGCCTGGCATGAAAACTCATGGGGGGGGCGGGAACGCCGGGCACTGCTGCTGCTCAGGAACCAAAACGAGGCAACTGCTTCCAAGCGTAACTTCAGGGCGGGACCGCGGGACGGAGGGAGAGGGAGAGAGGGGAAGCACAAGTGCCTCTCTCTCTCACACACACACATACACACACACACACACAAACACACTGAGTGGGGGAAGAGGGCAGGAGAGATGCGCCGATGGAGAACCAGCCAAATAGGAATGTCCGCAGTGTGTCAGCTGTGGTGGGGTGCCTGAGATGCAGTAGGCTCTTAAGGCAGCCGTGTTCATTTGTCCCATTCCATTCGGGCCGGTTCCTCCTCTTCTCGATCCCCGTGAGAGCAAGATAGAAAAACTTGTGTGTGGGGCGCGTGTGGGTGCTCGGACCAGATTAATGAATGAATAGACAGAAAGAGTGGGAGAGAGAATGAAAAAGAAAGAGAGAGAGAGAGAGAGAGAGAGAGAGAGAGAGAGAGAGAGAGAGAGAGAGAAAAGAGAGAGGGGGGAGAGGAAAGAGAGAGAGGGAGAGAAAAGAGAGAGAAAGAGGGGGGAGAAGAGAGAGAGAAGAAAGAGAAAGAGGGAGAAAGAGGGAGAGGAAAGAGAGAGGGAGAGGAAAGAAAGAAAAAGGGGGAAAGAGAGAAAGAGAGGGAGGAAGAGGAAAGAGAAAGAGAAAGGGAAAGAGAGAGAGAAAGAGAGGGGGGAGAGGAGAGAGGGAGAAAGAGAGAGAGAGAGAGAGAGAGAGAGATCATGCACAGCAGCCTCTATTTCTTTTTAATTAAACTCTTCAATCAAGCTCTCCCCCTTCCTATGCACACTCCCAGAATGTTGCAGCTCCCAGTGTTTTCTTTCCTCTGGGAAACGGGTTCAAGTGGCTCTTTGAGTGTTTATGGTTGCAGATCCCTGATCTATCGGAACCATGACATTAACATTATTTATGATTGACTTGGCATATAGAAGACCAGCAAAATTCAAGTTAAAATATTGATTCGTTTATAAAATTCACACATATACGCCCACAAAAATAAACACCTAAGAATTTAGAAATTTCTTCGTCCATATGTCTACGTATATCAATCAGAATAGAGCTGGAAAGGAACCTTAAAGGTCTTCTAGTCCAACCTCCTGCTCAAGCAGGAGACCCCGTATCATTTCAGACAAATGGCTGACAGTCTCTTCTTAAAAACCTCCAGCGATGAAGCACCCACATCTAGAGGGAAACTGTTCCACTGGTTAAATTGTTAGGAAATTTCTCTTTAGTTCCAGGTTGCTTCTCTCCTTGATTCCTTTCCACCCATTGTTCCGTATGTCGCCTTCTGCTGCTTTGGAAAACAAGTTGACTCCCTCTTCTTTGCGGCAGCCTCTCAAATATTGGAACGTTGGAATGCTGCTATCGTGTCATCTCCCATCTCCCAGCAGAAAATCGCAGGCAGAAGTTTTAATCATGCAGCATAAGTGCAAAAACATTTGGAAACAGAAGGAACATGCAGCAGCAGCAGCCGACATGTTTCAGCCTTGTTGCCTTGCTCCCCCTCTCCTCCGACCTGCCCCCCCACTCACCTTCCAGCTGCTGCTTCGTCCCTGGGAAGAGCACGAGAGCCGCTCTACATCTCTCCATCCTCCCGTGGAAGACGACGTTCCTCAGCCCTTGTCTTCTCCTCGACGTCCTTTCTAGCAATACTCGATGGTTTTCACTCCGCTTGACCTTAGCTGCTCTCCCTCCGGTTGGAGGTCGGAACTGAGCCAGCAGCGATGCTGATTATGTTGACGGTTTGCAGGCGCTGTGGTTGTGTTAGAGCGCCACCTAGTGACGCGAGCCTGAAAATACACTCATTCTTTCTCCGGCGTTTCTAAGATGTTTTAATGAAGAGGCGTTTTCCATTCTTAGCCACCACGTCCATCACTTTTCTCCAGGACGATCTAGCCCTCG
>NW_015389154.1:4731-55017 GCF_001527695.2 Protobothrops mucrosquamatus | reverse complement strand
TCTTTTTTTTCTTTTACAAAAAAAGCACAGAGAAGCTATCAAAGCTTGGTTCTCTCCAAAGTTCCAACCCAAAATATTCCCTTCTTTATACAATCCTTATTCCGGCTGCACATCCCTCCTCTTTCCCCATTGGCTGAGGTACTATGAGGTTACACTCTTTCCAACCACCTCTTACATATTTCCTGCTACATACTAAATCATACATCACATGTACATTAAAATTAAAATATAATTTATGCAAGGTGTGTCAGTTAATATTAATCAACTAATTGCACATGCTCAGTTGCCTGAGTTCTGGCCCCCTTTTTTATGACTTCTTAGAAAAATAGGTTCTTTCCTGTTTTGCTAGTTATCTTCTCTTACAGAAGTTTTTATAGCTTGTCTTCTTCCTTTCCCAGTCTAAGACCCAGCTAATTTTTGCCTACGTGTTTCTCTTACATCCTTTCTTTATGGTCTCCTTTCCTGGTTCCCATATATTATTAGTTTTGGTAAGCTTGTTTGTCCAGGCAGTAAGTTTCCACTGCAGCAAATTCAATTTTAAATTTCTCTTTCAATATTAAAATTTTGAAGACCTTTCCTTTACTTCTGTCAACAATCTATCCCAAACCTTTTCTTTCAGGTCTCCCAAGAGTGAACTCATTATCCCTCTTGCTGCAACTAAACTGAAGAAAAGTATAAATCACGTGGGGGGGGGGTGATGTACAACCACCAACGAGAAAGTACATCTTACTTGGGGGCTGGAGAAGATTGTTCCAGTCAGGTTTTTTTTCTTGGGGAAGGGGTGCAAAATAACTCCTCGAAACCTGCCTCTGCAAATGATTGAAGCTGTAAGAGCAGCGGTTCTCAACCTATGGGTCGCGACCCCATTTGGGGTTGATCGACCATTTCATGGGGCTCGCCAAGCAAGGCTGTCTGTCATTTTTTTCCCCTTTTCCGGCGGGTGCCTTACCTCCCTTAAGCTGGGCCAGCTGGTGGTTGGCCTGCTCCGTCTCTGCCGCTTGCCAGCTACGCCTCGGCCGGTGCAGGGGGCGGAACCACGCATGCGCAGTGCTCCCGGGCAGGGAAAGTCCTCGACTTACGACCGGCATTAAAAAGGTTGAGAACCACTGTGTAAGAGGGAAGCTTGGCACTACTTAGGCTCAGAGGTTTAGCCAAGTGCTGCGCCCTAAAGTTCATGAAGTTCTTGCTTCTTTGTGTGGTCATAAATGGTTGTCAGCTACATCCTATTAATACAATAATGAAACACAGGAACAATCCAGAAGTGCCCACTGGCATTGCTTCTGAACCCCACCTAAGACAGGAGGTGGATATGATCTTCCTGTCTGTATTATCGGGGAGTCTAAATCTTGCTAGAAGGCAGAATTCCTCAGAGCAGCCTTCCCAGTTCCCAGCCTTCCCACCTTTCAGCCATATTATTCCCAAGCAGCTTGAGCAAAATACTTGGAGGAAACTAGTTTGCAGAAAGCTGGTCTAAAGATTCCTGCCCTGCATGCTGTGATAAAATCAAAAAGTACCTCAAGAAAATATCAGTTTAAGGGTGCACGTCTTTATGAAAACTCTGTTATTGTGTGGTTCTTATTGTCATTTCTTTCCCATAAAGAGTTTCACTTGCAGGAACTAAACCAAGGGAAAGCATCCGTGGGGGGAACACAATGCGACATCAGGCAACAAGAAAGCGCACCTCCCTTGGGGATCAGTGGAGACTCTTCCAGCCAGTTCTTCGTCTTGGGGTGCAGGATAACCCCCCAAAACTACCTTTGCAACTGAAGGAAGCTCTGAGAGTGAAGCCTGACCCCACTTAGCTTCCCAAGATTAGCCAGTTGCTGCATCATAAGAGTCGACCAAGGTCTTCTTTGTACATGCAGCCTTAAAAAATTGCTAGGTTCATCCCATTAATAGAATACAGGTAGTCCTCGACTTACAACAGTTTGTTAAGTGACTGTTTGAAGTTACAACCGCAGTGACAAAAGTGAGTAATGACCAGTTTTCACACTTAGGACTATTGCAGCATCGCTGTGGTCACGGAATCAAAATTCAGCCACTTGGCAACTGACTCATATTTATGACGGTTGCATTGTTCTGGGGTCATGACCTTCTGACCAGCAAAGTCAATGGGGAAGCCAGGTTGACTTAATCACAGTTTGATTAATTTAACAACTACTGTGATTCGCTTAAGAACTGCGACAAGGAAAGGTCGTAAAATGGGGCAAACTCACTTAACAAACGTTTCACTTAGCAAGAGAAATTTTGAGCTCAATTTTGATCGTAAATCAAGGACTACCTGGAATGAAATACAGAATAAAATCTTGAAGTGCCCACCCACATTGCTTCGAAACACATCCGGATAGCATATATTATTTTTCCATCTGCATTCTTGCAGGGCCTAAATCTCACTAGAGGGCAGAATTGCTCAGAGCAGCCTTCCCAATTAACTTCTCTTGTTAACTTTCAGCCTTATTATTCCGCAAGCAGATTGAGCAAAATACTTGGAGGAAGCCAGTTTGCAGGAAGTTGTTCCAAAGCTTCCTGCCTTTTCACCGGAGTGGTTTTTAAGGGACATCAAAACCTCTAAAAGTCCTACAATTGTATGAATGAGTTCTTGTGGCTCTAGAGAAGGATGGTAAAGGGGTCCTTATGCTTTCAGGCTGCTTTTCTTCACCTGGAACTGGAGCTTTAGTCAAGGTGGAGGAAATTATGAACAGTTCTAAATATCAGTCAATTTTGGCACAAAACCTTCAAGCCTTTGCCAGAATCCTGAAGATGAACAATAATTTCACCATTCAATGACTCTGAGCATACTTCCATGTCAATAAAACAATGGCCTCACCAGAGGAAGATCAAAGTTTTGGAATGGCCCAGTTAGAGCCCGGACTTGAATCCAACTGAAAATCTTGGGGTGACCCTCACAATCTGACAGATTTGGAGCATTTTGCAAGGAAGACCTCCGTCAGGATCAAACTTCAGGCTGTGGGCAGAGTCAATGGGCAATGCTGCATTGTAACCACTGACACAACAGGGCACCTGTCATTATTGTCCCACCTTTATTATTTTTGCATCTATCTGTTCTACAAGGTCAAATAGGGGGTCCACACTCCTAGCCCCTTCCCTTAAATATTGCCATCTGATAGGAGCTAGGACGTGAGCTTTTTCTGTTGCAGACCCTGCCCTATGAAACACTCTTCCCCCTGAAGTGTGGCAGGCCTTTATCCTCCATGTCTTCCGTAAAGCAAGGAAGATCCAGTTTTTCCCCTAAGCACTGGGATAAGAAGAGGCGCCTGCACATCAGAAGCCTGAATTGAAACCAGGTTTTTGTTTGTATGCATTTGGTTTTAATAGTTTAGTTTATTAATTAGCCCATTGGCCATATCAGAATACAGAGTTCCAAACATCAATTATTAATAAAATCCTATAAAAATAAATTAAAATGAAATTGGAGTAAAATACAACAATATGATACATTGATAAGTGAAATAAGATAGAATTATATCTCAGTATCACCCCTAAAATCTACCCCAATCAGTCCCACATATGCTGATCTCAGCCAAACCATTTTACTCAAGTACTCTGCCACATTAAACATTGTTTTCAAATTATGGCCGCACATAAGATATATTGTATTAACATGGGGTTCCCAATGTGTAGTTAGTAAGTCCAGGGGGCCTGGTTAACTTCTACATTGAACAAAAGAATCACCTTGTTGGGACTCCTGGACCATCAAATTGCCATCAACCTTGCTAGAGGTGCCATGTATTGTAGGGCCAGTGCATGTTAACCGTGGGGTCTTTGCATTTTGCCCTTTGCAATGTATGGGGTCTATTGGTTTCTGTATTCAGGTTTTATTGCTGTAAATTCTGTGGAATCACCATTAGGTGGGATGCCATATACATTTTCTTAACAAATAAAGATACATACCCCGCGCTTATTATATGTAGAAATAACTCAAGGTGGCAAAGATACCTAATACAGATCTAAGCTCGCTTTCTCTGGCCCAGCACAACAGTTCACCATGACTCCGCGAAAGAGAACGAATGCACTAGGCCAGACAGAGGAAGCTCAGATTTCTTCCCTCATGTTTAATAAAACACGCTTGACTAAAAAGAATCATGCAAGAAATTAATAATTTCTCAGTTAGGCTTCCAGTAAGAGACAAGAAACAAAATTCAAGATCAAATTTTTCCTCATGTGGAATTTCTTTTGTAATAAGAGAGGAATTTTCTGCAAAACACTGTCCATAATCTGGGCATTTGAATGGTTACTCTCCTATGTGTAACTTTACATGATTTATAAGCTTATACCTACTACTGAAATCTCTCCCACAATCTGGGCACTCATATGGTTTTTCTCCCGTGTGAGTCCTCCTATGTATTACCAGGTCGGCATTCCGGATGAATCTTTTCCCACAATCTGGACACTCATACGGTTTTTCTCCTGTGTGAGTCCTCCTATGTATTACCAGGTCAGAATTCCGGATGAAACTTTTCCCACAATCTGGACACTCATATGGTTTTTCTCCTGTGTGAGTTCTCCTATGTATTACCAGGTAGGAATTCCGGATGAATCTTTTCCCACAATCTGGACACTCATATGGTTTTTCTCCTGTGTGAGTCCTCCTATGTATTATCAGGTACGAATTGCGGATGAATCTTTTCCCACAATCTGGGCACTCATATGATTTTTCTCCTGTGTGAATCCTCTTGTGTATTACCAGGTCGTAATTCTGGATGAAACTTTTCCCACAATCTGGACACTCATATGGTTTCTCTCCCGTGTGAATCCTCTGGTGTATCACCAACTTGTAATTAAGTCTGAAACTTTTCCCACAATCTGGACACTTATATGGTTTCTCTCCCGTGTGAATCCTCTGGTGTATCATCAGGTCGGAATTGAAAGTGAAACCTTTCCCACAATCTGAACACTCATATGGTTTCTTTCTTATGTGAGTCGTCAGATGTTTCACCAAGTGGGATTTGTAACCAAAACCTTTCCCACAATCTGAACACTCATGTGGTCTTTCTCCTGTGTGAGTCCTCTGGTGTATCACCAAGTTTGAATTCTGAATGAAACTTTTCCCACAATACAGACACTCATATGGTTTCTCTCCTGTGTGAGTCATCAGATGTTTCACCAGGTGTGATTTGTGACCGAAACCTTTCCCACAATCTGAACACTCATATGGTTTTTCTCCTGTGTGAGTCCTCTGGTGTATCACCAGGTTTGAATTGCGACTGAAACCTTTCCCACAATCAGGACACTTATAGGGTTTCTCTCCCGTGTGAGTCCTTCGATGTTTCACCAGGTCAGAATTGCAAGTGAAATCTTTCCCACAATCTGAACACTCACAGGGTTTCTCTCCCATGTGAGTCCTCTGGTGTTTCACCAGGTAGGAATTCTGACTAAAATGTTCTCCACAATCATGACATTTATATGGTTTCTCTCCTGTGTGAGTCCTTTGATGGTTCACCAGGACGGATTTCCAAGAAAAATCTTTCCCACAATCAGGACACTCATATGGTTTCTCTCCCGTGTGAGTCCTCCGATGTTGCACCAGGAGGGAATTCCAACTGAAACCTTTCCCACAATCTGGGCACTCATATGGTTTCTCTTCTGCATGAGTCCTCTTGTGTCTTACCATATTAGTGTTCATGCTAAATATTTTGTCACATTGGGTCGTCTGGTAGAGCTTCTCTCCTGTATGGGTCCTTCCATGAGAGAGCTACTCTGAGTAAAGCTTTTGCCAAACTCCAAACATTTGTATCGCTTTTCACTGGGTGGATCGTCTTGTGCATAATCAGCTGTGATCTGCAACTTCTATTTTTCCCACATTAAGCAGTTTGTGTGGCTTTTCCATCACTACTATTCTTGGATTCTTGAGGAGGACAAAAATGTTTCTGATCTTTTACTGTGAGATTCTTTGAGTCAACTCACTCTTACCTTCCTGAAAGGTTTTAATTAATGCCTGCCCATTTTGGCTATCCCAACGACTTCCAGTTATTTCCCCTTTTTCTTTGTTTGGATATTATCTCCCTTGACGTCTCGTGTAATATTTCCTTGAATTGCACTTGCTCTATTTTTTCCATCTCAAAACTTTGTTCTTGTTATTCGCTCCCTTGTCTCTCATCTGATGAGAAAGGAGAAGAGTTTTCAAACTTCGTGCAGGAAGTAGAAAAGGTTTTGGGTGATGGTTTCTCTTGCATTTTAATGCTGCTTCTCATTCCCTGTTGTGCAGAGTGCTCTTCTTGGCATCCTCTTTATCTGTAAGATTCATATTAATGGGTTAGTTTCATTATTGTTTAACAAATGGGTGCAGGACGTGTGAAAGCAGCAAAAAAAACAAACATATATTACCATGAAAACATCAAAATTCTAGTTTAACCTCTAACTGTCAATGCTGCTATCACAGGATGTTTCCGCTCCGACAACTGATGAAAATGCAGCCATTTTCTCTATTCCTTTAACATTCTTTTTCTTTCTTTAGAAATTAGGGGCAGCAGAGAGGGGGGGATTGGAATGTAAGCTCAGCTAGCCATAATAATAATAACAACGCTGCTGTGGGAATCCAAGGACAAGTTGATAACGTTTTGGCCGGCTGTGGAGCTGAGGAGAAAGCATGCTTTAAGCTAATTGGGGAATGTGATTTATGACAGTTAATTGGGGGTGGGAGTTGTACTTTGTTACTTTGTATCTGAGGGAAGGGAATTTAGTTTTTGGGTTCAACTATGTAGGGCCTATACTTTGTATCCCGAATAAATGTACATTAAGGAAGAATTTTGCCTCAAAGTTCTTTTGATGGGTTTCATCTATCGGAACCATGACATAAACATTATTTATGATTGACTTGGCATATAGAAGACTATCAAGATTCAAGTTAAAATATTGATTTGTTTATCAAATTCACACATATACGCCCACAGAAATAGACACCTAACAATTTACATATTTCTGTGTCCATATGTGTATGTATATTGATACATACGTATCAATATGATAAATCTTCAGAGTCAGTTAAACCTACAGTACAATGGAAACTAATTGAATAAAAAAATAAGTACAATTGGTGGGAATCAGGAAAAGATAACATAAAGGAAGTAAGATAAACACATAGGCAAAAATAGCTGGGTCTTAAGAGTGGGAAAAGGAAGAAGACAAACTATAAAAAAAATTAGCTGTAAGAGGAAACGGCTAGCCAGGAAAGGCACACTGAATTGAAAAACAGGAAAAGAACCTATTGTTCTAAAAAAAGAGGACATAAATATCTACAGAGTTTAAATAAACATTTAAATGTCTAATTTTTCTTATTGTTATTGTATATGTGGAATATGATTTAATATGTTATCAGGAAATGTGTATAGGCGGTCGGAAAAAGTGTAACCTTATAGTACCTCAGCCAATGGGGAAAGAGGAGGGATGTAGCGGCCGGGGACAGGACTGCATAAAAGAAGGGAATATTTTGGGTTAAAACTTTGAAGAGAACCAAGCTTTGAAAGCTTCTCTTCCGCTTATTGCAATAAACAAAACAAAAAGCCTTCACTGTGTCTTGGCTGGTTATTGGTCAGGCGAGCTTGCCTCTGGTCACGAAGGAAAGTAGCCAGGAACACATAACACATATCAATCAGAATAGACCTTGTAGGAATTGTAGCCTAAGCCCCTGCTCAAGCAGGAGACCCCCTATTATTTCAGACAAGTGGCTGCCAGTCTCTTCTTAAAAACCTCCAGCGATGAAGCACCCACAGCTTCTACAGGGAAACTGTTCCACTGGTTAAATTGTTCTCACTGTTAGGAAATTTTAGTTCCAGGTTGCTTCTCTCCTTGATTACCTTCCACCCGTTGTTCCGTATGTCGCCTTCTGCTGCTTTGCGGCAGCCTCTCAAATATTGGAACGCTGGAATGCTGCTATCGTGTCATCTCCCATCTCCCAGCAGAAAATCACAGGCAGAAGTTTTAATCATGCAGCATAAGTGCAAAAACATTTGGAAACAGAAGGAACATGCAGCAGCAGCAGCCGACATGTTTCAGCCTTGTTGCTTGCTCTGCTTTTACACCGTGGAGGGAAAGCAGGCAAATCTACTTGCTCCCCCTCTCCTCCGACCTGCCCCCCACTCACCTGCCAGCTGCTGCTTCGTCCCTGGGAAGAGCACGAGAGCCGCTCTACATCTCTCCATCCTCCCATGGAAGACGACGTTCCTCAGCCCTTGTCTTCTCCTCGACGTCCTTTCTAGCAATACTCGATGGTTTTCACTCCGTTTGACCTTAGCTGCTCTCCCTCCGGTTGGATGTCGGAACTCAGCTAGCAGCTATGCTGATTATGTTGACGGTTTCCAGGCGCTGTCGTTGTGTTAGAGCGCCACCTAGTGACGCGAGCCTGAAAATACACTCATTCCTTCTCCGGCGTTTCTAAGATGTTTTAATGAAGAGGCGTTTTCCATTCTTAGCCACCACGTCCATCACTTTTCTCCAGGACGATCTAGCCCTCGTCTGCCCTTTGGGGTCTCGCAGGGACGCCCTCATCGTCACTGCAACTGAGCTAGGAGCTTCACTTGCAGGAACTAAACCGAGGGAAAGCATCCGTGGGGTTGAACACAATGCGCCATCAGGCAACAAGGAAGCACACCTCCCTTGGGGATCAGTGGAGAGTCTTCCAGGCAGTTCTTCGTCTTGGGGTGCAGGATAACCCCCCCCCAAAACTACCTTTGCAACTGAGGGAAGCTCTAAGGGTGAAGCCTGACCCCACTTAGCTTCCCAAGATTAGCCAGTTGCTGCATCATAAGAGTCAACCAAGGTCTTCTTTGTACATGCAGCCTTAAAAAATTGCTAGGTTCATCCCATTAATAGAATACAGGTAGTCCTCGACTTACAACAGTTTGTTTAGTGACTGTTTGAAGTTACAAGCGCAGTGACAAAAGTGAGTAATGACCAGTTTTCACACTTGTGACTGTTGCAGCATCCCTGTGGTCATGTAATCCAAATTCAGTCACTTGGCAAGTGACTCATATTTATGGTGGCTGCATTGTTCTGGGGTCATGACCTTCTGACAAGCAAAGTCAATGGGGAAGCCAGACTGACTTAATAACAGTTTAATTAATTTAACAACTACTGTGATTCACTCAAGAACTGCAACAAGGAAAGGTCGTAAAATGGGGCAAACTCACTTAACAAACGCTTCACGTAGCAAGATAAATTTTGGGCTCAGTCGTGGTCGTAAGTGAGGAGTACCTGGAATGAAATACAGGACAAAACCTTGAAGTGCCCACCAACGTTACTTCCAAACACATCAGTACCCACATCTAGATAGGAGATACTATTTTTCCACCTGCATTTTTGTAGAACCTACATCTCACTAAAAGCTGGAATTCCTTCCGAATTTCCAGAGAAGTTTGATTCCAGCACTGAACATTCCCAGGCAGCTTGGGCAAAACATTTGGAGATGGCTGGTTTGTTGAAAGCTGATCTAAAGATTTCTGTGCTTTAGTAGTTGGCTCTCAGTTGCCCTCAAAACCTCCCTACATCCCCAAAATTTATAACTGATTTCCTGTGGCTCTCAAGGATTTAGGACATGGAAGCACCAGCATTTCAGGGGATCCAAGGGAACTAGTCTCACTCCTGGAGGCCAAGACTGATTTTAAGTCTGTTAAATGCGAGGTGATTCCGTAATTTCCTGAGCACAGAAATCTCCATTAAATCAAAGTGAGACACGTACACAGCACGGCCTAGAAAAAGGGGAGCTGAGAAAGCTATCTATATTTGGTAAACAAAACTAATACTTTTCAAAGAAATGTTTGAAAGCATTGTAAAAAGAACGGTAGTGTTCATTTGCACACAAAAGTGTTTCTGCCTGACACTCATTTTTTTTAATTAGAAATTTAAGGTAATATTCAAAACACATAACAACAACAGAAAATCAGCAATAAACAAGAAATTGGAAAAAAAATAGATCATACAGTTTATGCCTTCTCTCCTTCTTTCTAATCAGTAATTCTTATACACATTCCTGTTTGGAAATTGTGTCCGCTTAGCCAACCAGAAAAAAAACCCCTTCTTAAAAATGGATCCTGGCCTGAAGTCCAGGATCTAGGGTTAGGCAAACATTTCCCTTCCACGTTGCTCATATCTGTGCAGTATGCTCACATCATATGGTATTGCTGGAGGAGATAGAGATGAAAGATAAAAGAGACACTGACGTTTATAGGAGATGATTGGAGACAGCTAGATAAATAGAAGATGGAGAGAGAGGGAGGGAGGGAGAGAGAGAGAGAGAGAGAGAGGGGGGGGTACCTATAGAGATTAGGATTTGAGAAATGTAGAGTTTAGGAATAGAGAAAGGAGATATACTGTAGTGATAAGGGCAGTTTGAGCAGAGAAAAATGGAAATATAGTGTTATAGACTTCTTGAAAATATAGAGTAGACATAGATCATATAGAAAATAGGAAACTGGGATAAAAGATCTTATATGAGTGACATTTTGGTGTGAGGGTTAAGGCCTCAGCCTAGGAAATGAGTGGGAATCTTAGGCAGAAAGTCTGCTGGGGGTCTTTAGGCCAGTTCCTCTCCCAGCCCCTGAAAGGTGGAGACCTGGAGACCATCCACCTGTCCGTAGCTCTCACCGGCTAGCTTGCTTGCCTGGGACTCCTACCTCTTCCCACATCACAATTACATGAGGTCCTCACTTAATGACCCACGGGTCTTAGAGTGGCAATAGCAGCTGGAACTGCCAAGATTGCCCTCACTGAGCAATGTGGTCACCTGATGTCACTTTTTATAACCCCATTGCATAGCAATGAAAACTCGGGCTCCAATTACTATTACAACCCAAGAACTACCCATATTTCTTTCCCAAGCTCCGGAGAGGGCTGGAAATTTCACTCTTTCTGGACTGTTGGCATCCTGGGCTGCTTTTTTACTTTTGTTGAAGGAAAAGTCTTCATCGTGGTTCAGTCCAAGCTGGGAATAAACAACATGGCGACTGCTTTAGAAAGAAGGTTGCAGTTTATTGAAGAGGAGAGCTAGATAAAATGTTGGCTCTGGAAGAAAAATATATTTTCTCAAAGGATCTTAAAGAGGCAGAAAAGCATGCCCAGTTTTCTTAATAGTCCCAAGTCTCCCTCCCCCAAGCAAAAACCTTCTCTGTAGAAATACAGATGTAAATAATCCAGGAAGGTTGTAGCCCTCCAACTAGAAGCTTAGGAAGACAAAGACACCCAAAAACTACATACCCCACACAAACTCTAAGACAGGACATAATAGGATTAACCCACAGATACCAAAGGGCACATTCGGACTCAGGTCAAAGTTCATGCCACAGGAACAACTCCAAACAAAAGGCTCCAGAGGATATAAAAATCCACTCCCTATATGTGCTTGCTCTTTTTTCTGCCTTTCTAATATTTCCTTCTCTGGGGGGCTGACTTCCCACTTTCAACAGCAGTTTACTATGCAGAACAAAATCATGAGAGGTTTTCCTGGCAAAGGATTTCAAGGCATTTCAGCAGATTAAGATGTTTTGTAAGTGTGGTTGAAGAGGACAATGAAAGGTTGACGGCCTGGAACTTCGACTCACCCTCTGCTTGCAGCTCTGACTTTGCCACCCAAACAAAGGGCTGTGCAGGAGAAAAAAACCTGGGCGACTCAGCTGGTGCACAACCTGGGGGTCCTCCTGGACTGACGGTTCCTGCTTGGGGAGGCCATGTTGGGGGAAGGGCTTTGCATAGATTGCATCAATCCTGCCCTTTCCTGGACAGGGAGGCCTCGTGCCTCGGTCACCTCCAATTTGGATCACTGCACTGGACCACCCAGAAAGTTCAACTGGCCCAGAATGCTGCAGCGCACAAGGTAATGTGGGCCCCTAGGTTGCCCATGTAAATCTTTCTGGTGCAAGTTGCCCTGGATTTGTTTCTTTAAGGTGCAATTCAAGATGCTGGTCATCACCTTTAAAGCTATTTATCATAGCAATAGCTCTTAGACATATATACCACCCCACAGTGCTCTTGATTTCCAGAGTCAGCATATTGCACCCAACAAACTGGATCCTCATTTTACTCATCTCGCAGGGATGGAGTCAACCTCGACCTTGTCCCACCTTTATTTTTGCATTTATCTGTTCTACAAGGTCAAATAGGGGGCCCACAGTCCTAGCCCCTTCCCTTAAATATTGCCATCTAATAGGAGCTAAGAAGTGAGCCTTTTCCATTGCAGGCCCTGCCCTAGTTTATCGATTAGTCCATAGGCCATATCAGAATACAGAATACCAAACATCAATTATTGATATAAAAACAAAATGAAATTGGAGTAAAATACAACAATTTGATAGATAGCAAAATAAGATAGAATTATATTTCAGTATCACTCCTAAAATCTACCCCAATCAGTCCCACATATGCTGATCTCAGCCAAACCATTTTACTCAAGTACTCTGCCATATTAAACGTTGTTTTCAAATTCTGGCCACACATAAGATATGTTTTATTAATATGGGGTTCCCAATGGGTAGTTAGTAAGGCCAGGGGGCCTGGTTAACTTCTACATTGAACAAAAGCAAGAATCACCTTTTTGGGACTCCCAGACTATCAAAATGCCATCAATCTTGCTTGAAGTGCCCTGTATCTATAGGGCAAGTAAATGTTAACCGTGGGGTCTTTGCATTTTGCCATTTGCAATGTATGGGGTCTATTGGTTTCTGTATTCAGGTTTTATTGCTGTAAATGGTGTGGAGTCACCATTAGTTGGGATACATACATTTTCTTAACAAATATTGATGCATGCCCCATATTATATGTAGAAATAATTCAAGGTGGCAAAGATACCTAATACAGATCTAAGCCCGATTTCTCTGGTCCAGCACAACAGTTCACCATGGCTCCGTGAAAGAGAACGACTGCACTGGGCCAGACAAAGGAAGCTCAGATCTCTTCCCTCATGTTTAATAGGACACGCTTGACTAAAAAGAATCATGCAAGAAATTAATAATTTCTCAGTTAGGCTTCCAGTAAGAGACAAGAAACAAAATTCAAGATCAAATTTTTCCTCATGTGGAATTTCTCCTGTAATAAGAGAGGAATTTTCTGCAAAATACTGTACATAATCTGGGCATTTGAATGGTTACTCTCTTATGTGTAACTTTACATGATTTATAAGTCTATACCTACTACTGAAATCTCTCCCACAATCTGGGCATTCATATGGTTTCTCTCCCGTGTGAGTCCACTGGTGGACTATCAGGCTGGAATTCTGACTGAAACTTTTCCCACAATCTGGACACTCATATGGTTTTTCTCCTGTGTGAGTCCTCCTATGTATTACCAGGGCGGAATTCCGGATGAATCTTTTCCCACAATCTGGACACTCATATGGTTTTTCTCCTGTGTGAGTCCTCTGGTGTGTTACCAGGTTGGAATCCCAGATGAATCTTTTCCCACAATCTGGACACTCATATGGTTTCTCTCCCGTGTGAATCCTCCGGTGTATCACCAACCTGTAATTAAGCCTGAAACTTTTCCCACAATCTGGACACTTATATGGTTTTTCCCCTGTGTGAGTCCTCTGGTGTATCACCAGGTTTGAATTCTGAATGAAACTTTTCCCACAATACAAACACTCATATGGTTTCTCTCCTGTGTGAATCATCAGATGTTTCACAAGGTGGGAATTCTGACCAAAACGTTTCCCACAATCTGAACACTCATATGGTTTTTCTCCTGTGTGAATCCTCCTATGTATTACCAGTTCAGAATTCCGGATGAATCTTTTCCCACAATCTGGACACTCATATGGTTTTTCTCCTGTGTGAGTCATATTGTGTCTTACCAGGTCGCAATTCCGATTGAAACTTTTCCCACAATGCGAACACTCATATGGTTTCTCTCCTGTGTGAGTCCTCCGGTGTATTACCAGCTTGTAATTCTGCCTGAAACCTTTCCCACAATACAGACACTCATATTGTTTCTCTCCTGTGTGCATCCTCCGGTGTATTACCAGCTTGGAATTATGCTTGAAACTTTTCCCACAATCTGGACACTCAGATGGTTTTTCTCCTGTGTGAGTCTTTTGGTGTTTCATCAGGGTGGATTTCTGACCAAAACGTTTCCCACAATCCAGACATTCATATGGTTTTTCTCCTGTGTGAGTCCTCCGGTGTTTCACCAGATGGGAATTCTGACTGAAACATTTTCCACATTCCTGACATTCATATGGTTTCTCTCCCGTGTGAATCCTCTGGTGTATCACCACCTTGGAATTATGCTTGAAACCTTTCCCACAATCTGGACACTTATATGGTTTCTCTCCCGTGTGAGTTCTCTGGTGCTCTATGAGGCTGGAATTCTGACTGAAATTTTTTCCACAAATGGGGCACTCATACGGTTTTTCTCCTGTGTGAGTCCTGTGATGTACCACCAGATCGGAATTGCAACTGAAACCTTTCCCACAATACAGACACTCATATGGTTTCTGTGCCATGTGCATCGTCAGATGTTTTACCAGTTGGGATTTGTGACCGAAACCTTTCCCACAATCTGGACACTCATATGGTTTTTCTCCTGTGTGAGTCCTCTGGTGTATCACCAGGTTTGAATTCTGACTGAAACGTTTCCCACAATACAGACACTCATATGGTTTCTCTCCTGTGTGAGTCCTCTGGTGTTTCACCAATTCAGAATTATAACTAAAACCTTTCCCACAATCCAGACACTCATATGATTTCTCTCCTGTGTGAGTCCTCTGGTGTATCACCAGGTCAGAATTCCATGTGAAACTTTTCTCACAAAGAGGACACTCAAAGGGTTTCTCTCCAGTGTGAGTCCTCTCATGTCTCACCAGATTGGTGTGCATGCTAAATCTTTTGCCACATTGGGAGCACTGGTGGAGCTGCTCCTCCTGCATCGGTCCTTCCATGAATCAATGGAGTGCTGTTCTGAACAATGCTTTTGCCACACTCCAAACATGTGATCTGCAATCTGTTTTTTTTTTCCACAATAGGCAGACTGTGAGGTTTTTTCAGCACTGATATTCTTGGATTCACAAGGAGGCCAAAAATATTTCTCATCCCTTATCTGTCGGTGCTTTGATTCAAGACACTCTTTCCTTTCTGAAAGGCTTTCATTAATGCCTTTGGCTATCCAAAGGATCTTTTCTTTCCCACTGATGTCTACCTATTTCCCACTTTTTATGAATTTGGTAATTATATCTTTTTACCTTTTCATGCAATATTTTCTTGAGTTCCACTAATCTATTTTTTGCACCTGAAAACTCTGTTCCTGTTATTCTTTCCTTTGTCCTCCCTCCACCTGCTGAGGAAAGAGAAGAGTTTTAACATTTTCAGGAGGAAGTGGGAAAGATTTTGACTGATGGGTTGTTTTGCATTTTAATGCTGCTTTTCATTCTCTGTTGTCCAGAGTGCTCTTCTTGGCATCCTCTATAAGATTCATATTAATCAATTATTATCATTATTGTTTAAAGAATGGCTGCAGAACCTGTGAAAAGAGCAAAACCAAACCAAATATTACTATGAAAAAGCAAACATATCAAAATGCCGCTTTAACGGCTAGCGTTCATTCTGATTCATTAGGCACACAGAAGACTAGCAAAATCAAAGTTCAAATATCCACTCATATTTGAAATCATTAAATTCTCTTGTTGGCTTGGGTAAATCAGAAATTGTTATCATTGCAAACTGTTATTAAAATTACCTGAAAATACTTAGCTTTACATAGATACAGGTATAAGCACAGATAAACACACACCTATAAATTTATGTATGTAGAAAATCTATGTGTGTTTGAGTCTTCAAAATGTTTCAGAAATGGATTCACTCAATTTGTTTCATCTAATTTTGGAAAGGTGGAGACACTAATAGATGAAATGGTGCCCAAAGCCTATGGAAGGTTTAAAGCAGTGTTTCTCAACCTTGACAATTTTAAGGCATGTGGACTTCAACTCCCAGAATTCCACAGCCAGCATTGCTGGCTGTGGAATTCTGGGAGTTGAAGTCCACATGCCTTAAAATTGTCAAGGTTGAGAAACACTGCTTTAAAGCATCCATTTGCCTATGAAACTCCTCCCTTGCCAGGAAAACAACATGTCAGTAACATCACAAGACGGAGGTTGATGGGCGGTAAGAAATATGAAACAAAGACTTTTTAAATCTCCCAGCAGAAAATCACAGGCAGCAATTTTATATCATGCAGCCTAAGGATAATATCATTTGGAGAAGAG
Source organism: Protobothrops mucrosquamatus (assembly GCF_001527695.2). Lineage (NCBI taxonomy): Eukaryota > Metazoa > Chordata > Lepidosauria > Squamata > Viperidae > Protobothrops > Protobothrops mucrosquamatus. The sequence goes on along the minus strand of NW_015389154.1, from coordinate 38,816 downwards.
AAAGAATATGCAGCATCACCCATGTTTCGGCTTTGCCCCTTCGCTGCTTCCACACCGCCGAGGAAACCAAACAGCCCGACTTGCTCCCGGCTTCTCCTCCGACCTGCCCTCCACTCACCTCCCAGGAGCGGCTTCGACCATCGAAACTGCACAAGAGGCACCAGCGACGCCATCCTCCTCCCATAAGTGAGCCGGAAGAGGAAGTTCCTCTGCCCTTTCCCCCAAAGTCCTCTCTAGCAAGCCAATCCTCTATCGTTTCAACTCGTTCCTTCTCCGCCTCTAGCAATGCCACTACTGAACTGTATTCACTGTTTTCTAGCCCCGACTGTTGCTTCTTTGTAGAGCGCCATCTAGTGACAAGGCTGAAAAACACGCTCGTTCTATCTCTACTCTAAAGCGTTTGCATGATGTTTTCATGGATTACGTGGTTCCTTATGTGCCACCAAGTCGGCTTCGACTCCCACCGAGTACATGAATAGATTTCATCCATGACAATCTATCCCAAACCTTTTCTTTCAGGTCTCCCAAGAGTGAACTCATTATCCCTCTTGCTGCAACTAAACCAAAGGGAATCATCCTAGGGGGGAGATTACGTACAATAGCCAACGAGAAAGTGCACAGGTGAAGATTGTTCCAGCCAGTTTTTTTTTTTCTGGGGGGAGGGTTGCCAAATAACTCCTCGAAGAGGGAAGCTTGGCACTACTTATGCTCAGAGGTTTAGCCAAGTGCTACGCCCTAAAGGTCATGAAGTTCTTGTTTTTTTGTGTGGTCATAAATGGTTGTCAGCTACATCCTATTAATACAATAATGAAACATATTGCTTCTGAACCCCACCTAAGACAAGAGGTAGATACAATCTATTGGGGGGTCTAAATCTTGCTAGGTGGCAGAATGGCTCAGAGCAGCCTTCCCAATTCCCAACCTTGTTACCTTTCCGCCTTATTATTCCCCAGCAGCAAAACACTTGGAGGAAACCAGTTTGCAGAAAGCCGGTCTAAAGATTCCTGCCCTGCGTGCTGTGATAAAATCCAAAAGTGCTCCAAGAAAATATCAGTTCAAGGGTGCACATCTTTATGAAAACCATGTAATTGTAAGATTTTTATTGTCATATCTTTCCCATAAAGTTTTCAGTTTTCAGAGGCCTTGCTCTGCTAAGCATAGAGCTTAACCAGAATTTGCTTTCCCACAATCTGGACACTCATATGGTTTTTCTCCTGTGTGAGTCCTCTGGTGTATCACCAGGTTTGAATTCTGACTGAAATGTTTCCCACAATCCAGACACTCATATGGTTTCTCTCCTGTGTGAGTCCTCTGGTGTATCCCCAGGTCAGAATTCCTTGTGAAACTTTCCCCACAATCAGGACACACAAAGAGTTTCTCCCCAGCATGAGTTGTCTTGTGTCTCACCAGATTTGTGTGCATGCTAAATCTTTTGCCATACTGGAAGCACTGATAGAGCTTCTTTCTGGTATGGGTCCTTCCATGAATCATGAAGAAGCTGTTCTGAGTAAAGTTTTTGCCACGCTCCAAACATTTCTATGGCTTTTTATTGGGTGGACCCTCTCGTTTATAATCAAATCAGCTGTGATCTACAACCTGTGTTTTTCCCACAATAAGCCGTCTGGGTTTTTTTTCCCAACACTGATATTCTCGGATTCTTGAGGTGGTCAAAAATATTTCTGATCTTTTACCTGGAGGTACTTTGATTCAAGCCATTCTTTCCTTTCTGAAAGGCTTTAATTAATATCTTCCCCTTTTAGCTATCCAAGGGATCATTTTCTTCCCACTGACTTACAGGTATGTCCCACTTTCTCATTATTTGAAAATTATCCTCCTTGCCTTCTCATGTAATGTTTGCTTGAGTTCCACGTATATATTTTTCCAGCTTGAAAGTTTGTTCTTGTTATTCTCTCCCTTGTCTCTTATCTGCTGAGGAAGGAGAAGAGGTTTTCACTTTTCGGAGGAAATGAAACATTTTTTTGACTGATGCCTTGTTTTGCATTTTAATGCTGCTTCTCAGTCTCAGTTTTCTTCTTAGCATCCTCTTTGTCTGTAAGATCCATATTAATGGGTTAGTTACATTATTGTTTAAAAAAAATGGCTGCAGAACATGTGAAAGAGGAAAACCACTCCATATATTAACATGATAAAACAAACACCAAAATCGTAATTTAACCTCTAACGCAGGGGTCTTCAAACTTGGCCCTTTTATGACTCGTGGACTTCAATTCCCAGAATTCCTCAGCCAGCGTGCCTGACTGAGGAATTCTGGGAGTTGAAGTCCACGAGTCATAAAAGGGCCAAGTTTGAAGACCCCTGCTCTAACGTTAATTATGATTCATTTGGCATATAGAAGGTTAGCAAGATCCAAGTTCAAATATCGAATCAATCATCAAATTCTGTTTTTGGCTTGGACAGATCACACAAATACGAGTGCATATTTGAACAGAAATAAAAACCTATGAATGTATGTGTATAGACAATCTGTGTGTATTTCAGTGTGCAAAACATCCCAGAAGTGTATTCATTCATTTTTTTTAAAATTTAAATGTCCAAAGGTGGTGACACTAATAGACAAAATGGTGCCCAAATCCTCGGCAAGATTTAAAGTATCCGTTTTGCCCATGAAACTCGCTTGCCATAAAAACATGTCCATAAAAATCACAAAGAACCGAGTGTTACGTGATGACGGAGGGAATTGGGCGGTTAAGAAATATGAAAAATAAAGACTTTTTAGATGTCCCAAATCTCCCAGCAGAAAATTACAGGCAGCAGTTTTAAATCGTGCGGCATACGGATAATGGCATTTGGGGACGGAAAAAATAGGCAGCAGCAGCTGACAGGTTTCAGCCTCGTCCCTTCGCTGCTTCCACACCGCGGAGGAAACCAAAGAGCCCGACTTACTGCCGGCTTCTACTCCGACCTGCCCTCCACTCACCTGCCAGGAGCTGCTTCCTTATAATAGCTGTGCCTCCGCTATTCCGTACCTGCTTTCTAGGCGTGAGTGTTGCTTCTTTGTAGAGCGCCCTCTAGCGATGTTAGGCCAAAGACCACGCTCGTTCTGTCTCATCCTAAGGCAGTGATGGCAAACCTTTTAGAGACCGAGTGCCCAAACTGCAACCCAAAACCCACTTATGCATCGTCGGGTGCCGGGTGGGCGTGGCCCATTGGCTGGGTGTGGCCCATTGGCTGGGTGTGGCCCATTGGCTGGGTGTGGCTGCGGTGGTAATGGCAGACTGGGTGGGACTAAAAAGTTCAATCAATCAATTCCAACTTTGTGAGATCTTTTTTTCCGCGCAAGAAGTTGAAATTGACTGATTGATTGAACCTTTTTTTTTTTTTTTTTGCAGATGGCGGCAGAGGCCTAAAGCGAAAAGGTTTTATAAAACCCAGCCAATGGGCCACTTTTTTGCAGATGGCGGCAGAGGCCTAAAGCGAAAAGGTTTTATAAAACCCAGCCAATGGGTCTAGGACTGGGGCGATGGCGTGTGTGCCCACAAAGAGGGCTCTGAGTGCCACCTCTGGCACCTGTGCCAAAGGTTCGCCACCACTGACCTAGCCCCTTCTCTTAAATATTGCCATCTTGACAGGAGCTAGGAAGTGAGCCTTTTCCGTTGCAGAGCCTGCCCTGTGAGACACTCTTTCCCCTGATGTATGGCAGGCCATTATCCTCCTAGTCCTCAGTAAAGCAAGGAAGATCTAGCTTTTCCCCTAAGCACTGGGACAAAAAGAGAGGACTGTGCATCAGAAGTTTCATTTCATACCTGGTTTTTGCTTATATACATTTGGTTTTAATACGGTTTTTAAGTTAATAATTGATTGGAAGCTGGCCAGAGTTTGTTATTACATGGGTGGCTACCTAAATATTTTAAATAAATCAGAGGAAAAAGAGAGGAATCTGAAAAATGGCCCAGCTGAGACTGCCCATCTGCAAGTTGCTTGAGGCACTGAAAGTCTTTGCATTTCTTTATTGATCAAATTTATATGTCCCTAACCCTGAGGTAAACTTCTCCAGTTTAAGTCCTTGCAAAAAGAAAGATTACCAGTTTTGACCAAGAATGGCACTAGGCATGAAGGCAGTTAGTAAGGCCAGGAGGCCTGGTTAACTTTTTTTTTTTATTATTATTATTATTATTATTATTATTATTATTATTATTATTATTATTATTATTATCATCGTGGTTTTTATTATCGCCTGTTCACCGCCCTGAGTCCCGTAAGGGAGATAGGGCGGTATATAAATTCAGTAAATAATAATAATAACTTTTAAATTGAAGAAAAGCCAAGAATAACCTTTTTGAGGCTCCCAGTTCGTCAAAATGCCATCACCTTTGCTAGAGGTGCCCTGTATTTGCAGGGCAAGTAAACATTAAATGTGGTGGCTTTGCATTTTGCCCTTTGTAATATATTGGTTTCTGTATTAAATTTCACTGCTGCAAGCTGCCCAAAGTCACGGGAAGTTGGGCTGCAATATACATTTTTATAATAAATAAAAATATAGACATACATACGTATTTATATTCCACTTAATGATACGTAGAAATACCCCAAGGTGCCAAATAACGCCTAATACAGATCTAGGTTCGCTTTCTCTGGCTCAGCATAGCAGTTTCGACTCAGTGAAAGGAAATGACTGCACTAGGCCAGAGAAAGGAAATTCAGATCTCCTCCCTCATGTCTGATACTATGACATATTTGACTAAAAAGAATGAGGCAAGAAATTAAATGCTTAGTTTCTCAGCTGGGCTTCCAAGGGGAGAAGCGAAAGGAAATTCAAGATTTCTCTACACACATTGAATTTCACCTCATATGGAATTTCTTGTGTTTGATAAAGGTCGAATTCTGTGGGAAACACTTTCCACAATCTGGGCATTTGAATGGTTTCTCCCCTGTGTGTAACCTTACATGATTTATAAGACTAGACCGTCTACTGAAATCTTTCCCACAAACCGGACACTCATACGGCTTCTCTCCTGTGTGAGTCCTCTGGTGCTCCACCAGGAAGGAATTCTGATTGAAACTTTTCCCACAATCCAGGCACTCATTCAGTTTTTCTCCTGTGTGAGTCCTCTGGTGTTTCACCAGGTAGGAATTCTGACTGAAACTTTTACTACAATCCAGACATTCATATGGTTTTTCTCCTGTGTGGGTCCTCTGGTGTATCACCAAGTTTGAATTTTGACTGAAACTTTTCCCACAATACAGACATTCATACGGTTTCTCTCCTGTGTGAGTCCTCTGATGGATCACCAGCTTAGAATTCTGCCTGAAACTTTTCCCACAATCCGGACACTCATATGGTTTCTCTTTTGTCCGAGTCCTCTGGTCTATCACCAGGTCAGAATTTTGATGGAAACCTTTCCTACAATCAGGATATTCATATGGTTTCTCACCCATGTGAGCCCTCTGATGTTTCACCAGGGAGGAATTCCATTTGAAACTTTTCCCACAGTCGGAACACTCATATGGTTTTTCTCCTGTGTGAATCCTCCAGTGTCTGACCAGATTGGCATTCTGACTGAAACTTTTCCCACAATCTGGACACTCATACGGTTTCACTCCAGTGTGAGTCCTCTGGTGTATGACCAGGTGGGAATTCTGACCAAAACTTTTCCTACAAACTGGACACTCATAGGGTTTCTCTCCTGTGTGAGTCCTCTGGTGTATCACCAGGTGATAATTCCGTGTGAAACTTTTCCCACAATCAGGACATTCAAAGACTTTCTCCCCAGTGGGAGTCCCTTTGTGTCTCACTAGATTGGTCTGCATGCTAAATCTTTTGCTATATTGGGAACACTGGTAGAGCTTTTCTCCGGAATGGGTCCTTCCATGAATTATGGGGAAGCTGTTCTGAGTAAAGTTTTAGTCGCACTCCAAAAATTTGTCTTTTCACTGTATGGATCCACTTGTGCATAATTAGCTGTGATCTGCAGTCTGTGTTTTTCCCACAATAGGCAGTCTGTGGGGATTTTCCAAGACTGATATTCTTGGATTCTTGAGGAGCCCAAAAATATATCTTTGAATCAAAGAACTTGGAGGTTCTTTGATTCAAGCCGCTCTTTTCTTCCTCAAAGGTTTTAATTAATGCCTGCCTATTTTGGCTACCCAAGATACTTTTTCCTTCCAACTGACTTCCAGGTATTTCCCACTTGTTCTTTATTTGGAAATTATCCCCTTTGACGTCTCATGTAATGTTTCCTTGAGTTGCACATGGTCTATTTTTTCCAGCTCAAAACTTTTTTTCTTGTTATTCTCTCCCTTGCTTCTCATCTGCTGAGGAAGGAGAAGAGTTTTCACACTTTCTGGAAGAAGTAGAAAAGGTTTTGACTGACGGTTTGTTTTGTATTTTAATGCTGCTTCTCATTCTTTGTTGTNCAGAAGGATCTGGACAGACTTGAACACTGGGCACTATCTAACAAAATGAAATTCAATGGTGAAAAAAGCAAGGTTCTACATTTAGGCAAGAAAAACCAAATGCACAAGTACAGCATAGGTGGCACCTTGCTCAATAGTAGTAACTGTGAGAGGGACCTCGGAGTCCTAGTGGACAATCACCTAAATATGAGCCAGCAGTCTGCTGCAGCTGCCAAAAAGGCCAACACAGTGCTAGGCTGCATTAACAGAGGGATAGAATCAAGATCACGTGAAGTGTTAATACCACTTTACAATGCCCTGGTAAGGCCACACTTGGAATACTGCATCCAGTTTTGGTCACCGCGATGTAAAAAAGATGTTGAGACTTTGGAAAGAGTACAGAGAAGAGCAACAAAGATGATTAGGGGACTGGAGGCTAAAGCATATAAGGAACGGCTGCTGGAATTGGGTATGTCTAGCTTAACGAAGAGAAGGACGAGGGGGGACATGATAGCAGTGTTCCAATATCTCAGGGGCTGCCACAAAGAAGAGGGAGTCAAGCTATTCTCCAAGACGCCTGAAGGCAGGATGAGAAGCCACGGATGGAAACCAATTAAGGAGAGAAGCAACCTAGAACTAAGGAGAATCTTCCTGACAGTTAGAACAATTAACCAGTGGAACAACCTGCCTCCAGAAGTGGTGAATGCTCCAACACTGGAAGTTTTTAAGACGAGACTGGACAGCCATTTGTCCGAAATGGTATAGGGTTTCCTGCCTGAGCAGGGGGTTGGACTAGATGACCTTCAAGATCCCTTCCAACTTTACTATTATTATTATTATTATTATTATTATTATTATTATTATTATTATTATTGTTACTCTATCTCTCTCTCTTTTATTCTCCATCTCTCTATGTTGCTCTATCTCTATTGTTCTCTATTTTTATTACTCTCTCTCTATTATTGTTTCTCTTACTCGGTGTCTCTCTCTCTTACACTGTCTCTCTTTCTATCTCTCTGTCTATCTCTCTACCTCTCTATCTCTCTGTCACTCTCTTATTCTGTCACTCTCTGTCACTCTCTATCTCTGTCTCTCTTACTCTCTATCTCTCTGTCTCTCTTACTCTCTCTCTCTTATTCTCTGTCTCCCTTGCTATCTTTCTGTCATTCTCTATCTCTCTGTCTCTGTCTCACTTTGGGAAGTGCTCTGCTTTTTAAGTACTGTACATTGCAAACTATTGTGTTTGTAAGTACAGTACTTTACAAAGATAAAGTTTGATTGCATTTGTCTTTTGCATTTGTAGAAATGCTAGCCAGGATTTACACCAAGAATTCTATAACGTTGTGTTTCCTTTTATTTTGGAGCTAAGCGTATATTACTGTAGTTTGTAGGTTTTAAATTTAAATTGCCTTCAGAAGTTGTGGGTGCCCCATCACTGAAAGCTTTTAAGAAGAGACTGGATAGGCATTTATCCGAAATACTCTCTTGTGAGAACAGTGGGTTAGACTAGATGACCTCAAGTCCCTTCCATCTCTGTTACTGTTGCAAGCTGAGAGTTCTGCAAATCCCTCCACCATCTCCCTCTGGGTACCTAGCTGGAGACTCTTAAGCTAATTAGTGGCAAGTAGGTTTTTTTTTAAAGCAACAACCCCTCCCCTTTCGGCAGCTGAAGACGCTTGAGCTGCAATGGCTGCAAGCCCTGCTTGGAGGCAATTTAGTTCCTGAGTCCACATAGGAAACAGCTGATAGGCAGCCGGCGTGCAACTGTCTCAGTTAAGTTAACATGACAGCCATTGGAGGAAATAGTAAGTCAGATCTTCATTCATTTAACAACCCATTTGATTTAATTAATGATTTTGATTTTAAAAATTTGTAAAATTGAGTCTGATTCATTTGATGCGCTTTTTGACTTACGAGCCTAATGACCAGGCTCCATTAGGTTCGTACCTGAAGGAATACCTGTATTATTCTCTATTTCCCTGTCGCTATTACTCTCTATCTCTTTGTCTCTATCATTCTCTATCTCTCTATCTCTATTGCTCTCTTTCTCTATTACTCTCTATCAATTTAGGGAGGTACATTGTATCCATGGAGCAAAAATCAAAGATGTAACTGAATACCTTACTAAAATAATCAACCCCAAGGATTACTACCCCTTTCTTCTCTTACGTGTGGGGACCAATGACACAATAATGAATCTGAAAACAATAACAGGAGATTACAAACAGCAAGGGAAGAAAATAAAGAATTAGGAGCACAAGTGATGTTTTCATCTATACTTCCAACAAAAGGCCAACATCCAATGAGGGAGCAAGTATTTTAGAAATGAACCACTGGCTTAAAAATTGGTGTCATCAACAGGGCTTTGGCTTGGGCCTGCATTACTTACATGAAGGGCTACTGGCAAGGGATGGAGTGAACCTCACAATTGGAAAGAATATATTCAGAAAACGACTGGCTCATCTTTTCAAAGCGGCTTTAAGCTAAAATTGAGAAGGGCGGCCAGCCAATCGTCACGACCTTTAGAACCTAATTTCATGCAAAAACCACTAGATAACCAATCACACAAAGAGGTAGGGAGTAAAGAGAAAAAAGAAATAAAAAAACTAAAAACATAATGAACTAGAGAGTGATGGAACGGATGGAAATCCCACTTACAAAGTAGGAGATATAAGAAACATATCCAAGACCCATAAAGGGCTCAAATGCCTGTACACTAACACTCAAGTTTAGGGAATACACAGGGTGAACTTGAAGTATTAGTACAAGAAGGCAGATATGATAGAGTTGCCATTACTGAAACTTGGTGGTATGAAACTCATGACTGGAATGTACTGATAGAAGGATACAAACTGTTCAAAAGAAACAGACCTAACAAAAGAGGAAGTGGAGTTGCATTATATAAAAGATCACTACATCTCTACAGAAATACACAAAAGCAAGGATGAAAATCCGTATCGGGCAATATAAAAGGATAAAAATGACATTGCTATAGGTGTATACTACAGGCCACCCAACCAAGCAGAAAAAATAGATGAACTCTTCGCTAATCAATTAACACATGTACATACGAAACATACTACAGTCATAATGGGAGGCTTTAACTATGCTGATATCAACTGGGAGCCAAATTCTGCAGCAAGTGGGAGATCGAACAGATTCCTAACCAATTTAGCTGACAACTTCATCATTCAAAAGGTAGAGTTTAGTTTTAGTTTTATTAAATTTATACCCCGCCCTTCTCCCGGAGGACTCAGGGCGGCTTACACGGTCGAATTTTTGTTATTATGTTATATTATGTTTTAAATTTTCATTAATTTTTATCTATAAGTTATCCGGCGAATATGATTTTTAAAACAATTTTGGTTAAATTTTATGGGGATCCGGTCAGGACGGGCGACAAATAACCAGGTCTTAAGGGCGCGGCGAAAGGAGGGGAGATCCGGAATCACCCGGATCTCTGGGGGAGAGAACTAGAGGAACTAGAGGAAAAGGTATAATGGACCTAATTCTTACTAATAGAGAAGAAGTGAAAGAGGGAGTTGAAATTGCCAGAACCATGGGTGAGAGTGACCGTGTCATATTGGAATTTAATATAATGCAAACACAAGCAATAGAGTACAATCCAGCTAGAGTCTTAAACTTTAAAAGAGCTGATTTTGACAAACTCAGAGCCAGCCTAAGAAAAATTCCATGGATGAAAATCCTAAAGGGGAAAACAACTCAAGAAACTCTGAAAAATATGATCATAAAAGCCCAGGCCAATACAATACCACTGAAAAGAAAAAGAAGAAATCCAAGAAGAAACCAGCATGGTTGCACAAAGATCTCTCTGGTAAAGTGAAAGACAAAAAGGGTACATATAAAAAAATGGAAAGAGGGACACATAACAAAGGCAGAATATCAGCAGATAGCCCGAAACTGCAAAGGTGAAATCAGGAAAGCAAAGGCTCAGAATGAACAAAGACTTGCAACAAAAGTCAAAGATAATTAAAAAAAGTTTCTTTCAACATATAAATAACAAGAAAAAAGTCAAGAAAAAAGTCGGTCTACTAAAGAGAGAAGATGGCAAGGAAGTAATAGGCAGTAGAGAGAAAGTGAGGTGCTTTATTCCATCTTTGCATCAGTCTTCACGCAAAATGAAACTATAGCCCAACCTACCAAAAACATAACTGTAAAAGACAGACTAGAAATAAAAATTAAAATAAGCAAGAAAATGATAAGGGAACACCTTTCTGATCTTGATGAATATAAATCACTGGGACCTGATGGATTATATCCCAGGGTTCTGAAGGAGCTGGCAGATGTTATTTCAGTACCATTGTACCGTATCTTTAAAAAATCCTGGAGCACTGGGGAACTATCAGAGGATTGGAAAAGAGCTGAAGTGGCTCCCATGTTTAAAAAAATGAAAATAAAAAACAAAAAACCAGACCCAGGAAACTGCAGACCAATCGTCTATGAAGATTCTGTCATCCAAGTCATGGTTGTCCCAAAGGTGCTTTTTCATGGAACTACTGAACTCCCCCTATGTGGAACCCTCAAAATTGAACAGCCCTCTCTCAACAGAGGGGGAGGGATATGACATCATCTATCTCCAGTCTACAACACAGTCCTTTCAGCAGTTCCAAGAAGCTCCACACCCATTTGCACTACTCAGGTAACCCTGAGGACACAGATAAATCACCCAGTGGCCTCAAGGACTCTCTAAAACACGGGGGTTAAACTCGCAACATCACGTGATGTGTCACGACGTATCGTGACTTTTTTCCCATTGCCGGCAATGGGGTGGGAGCGGTTTTGGTGTGACGCATCCAGTCCGCGGGCCAGCAGTTTGACATCCCTGCTCTAAAAGAATGCAAATGACCAGCTGTCTACAAGATATATAAATCCGTCCATTCCCCACCATCCAGTCAGAACTGAAGAAGCTTCTTGGAGGAGAAGCAAAATGTCTTCAAAGAAAATGTGTTTTCTTTGAGATTTATTGAGTTATTTAATTTATTATTCAATTATAAGTTATTCAATTTATTACTGAATTATTCTGAGATTTATCTCAGATTATTTGTGAGTTGTCCAGTAACTCTTAAGAAATCTGATACAGACCTGCCCATTTAGTAACATATTGGCTTGTATTGCAGCCCAGTGAGCTAATAAATCAATTAATATTTAGATCAAAAACATGTAAAATTATTTGCTAGGCTCAAACAATGGTCTTTTCTGAAAGCCTTTAAAAGAAGGAAGAAGGTAGAGTCCTACTATTTACATGAAGTAAATGTGAATAATTTAATTTCCCATTGCTGTCTGTTCTGCCCTGAATATTTTTGCTTCCTGTCTGAAGAAGCTTAGTAATAGTACTTGTTCACCTCTACTTGGAAAATTCAAGAATATTTATCTTTAAAGAGATTCACTTGGGCTTATAGAAGAAAAGAAAGTATGAGAGTCCTTAATAGATAAATGCTAAAATCCAGGAAAATGAAATCAAGCATTTTTATCTGAGAAATCTAGAAACCTACAGTATATAACGTAGAAGAGGGATCAACCTGTTCTCCAAAGCACCTGAAGGCAATACATGGAAACTAACCAAGGAGAGAATCAACCTAGAACTAAGAAGAAATTCCTGACAGTGAGAACAATTAACCAGTGGGACAACCTGCCTCCAGAAGCTGTGAATGCTCCAACACTGGAAGTTTTTAAGAAGTGACTGGACAGCCATTTGTCTGAAATGATACAGGGTTTCCTGCTTGAGCAGGGGTTGGACTAGAAGACCTCCAAGGTCCCTTCCAACTCTGTTATTCTGTTATAAAAACAAGAAAGTCCAGTTGCCTCTTGGAAAAGCACCTTTGGGACTACAGACCAATCAGCATGACTTCAATACCTGGGATGTTACTGAAAAAAATAATAAAAAATCAGATCTGTGAACATTTAGAAACAAATAAAGTTATACCTAAAAGCCAGCAAGGGTTTGTTAAACCAAACCAATCTTATTTCATTCTTTGACAGAGTGACTAAATTAGTAGACCAGTGAAATGCTATGGATAGTATATTTAGATTTCAGCAAGGCATTTGACAAAGTAAACCACAACCTACTTCTTTCTAAGCTAGAAACATGTGGGACAGACAGCATCACCACCAGATAGATTTGTAACTGTCTGACAAAGCGTACTCAATGAGCAGTCCTTAATGGTATGTCTACATGGAGGGAAGTAAGCAGTGGGGTACCACAAGGTTCTGTCTTAGGCCCAGTACTCTTCAATATCTTCATAAATGACGTAGATAAGGGAATAAAAGCAGAACTCATCAAATGTGCAGATGACCCTAAGCTGGCAGGAATAGCCAACAACCCAGAAGACAAGCTCAGGATCCAAAAAGATCTTGACAGACTTGAACAATGGGCCCTGTCCAACAATCTGAAATTTAGTGTGGAGAAAAGCCAGGTTTTACACCTAGGCAGGAAAAATCAAATGTACAACTATAGATTAGGCCAGCGGTTCTCAACCTATGGGTCGGGACCCCATTTGGGGTCGATCGACCTTTTAACGGGGGTCGCCAAGCAAGGCTGTCCGCCATTTTTTTCCCCTTTTCCGGCGGGTGCCTTACCTCCCTTGAGCTAGGCCAGCTGGTGGTCGGCCTGCTCCGTCTCTGCCGCTTGCCAGCTATGCCTCGGCCGGCGCAGGGGGCGGAACCACGCATGCACGGCACTCCCGGGCAGGGAAAGTCCTCGACTTACGACCGGCTGGGTAGTCCTTGACTTACGACTGGTTTAGTCCTCGACTTATGACCGGTTTAGTCCTCGACTTACGACCGGTTTAGTCCTTGACTTACAACCAGTTGGGGGTCGCGGCATTAAAAAGGTTGAGAACCACTGGATTAGGCGAAACCTGGCTCAAAATCAATAACTGTGAGAGGGAGTTTGGGCCCTAGTGGACGATCACTTAAACAGGAATCAAGAGTGTGCAGCAGCAGCCAAAAACCCTAATACCATCCTTGGTTGTATAAACAGAGGCATAGAATAAAAATCATGTGAAGGATTAGTACCGCTTTATAAATCCTTAGTAACGCCACACCTGGAATACTGCATCCAGTTTGAGTCAGACAAACAGACAAAATGGTGCCTAAATCCTATGCAAGATTTAAAGCATCTACTTTGCCCATGAAACTCACTTACTAGGAAAACATGTCAGTTAAATCACAAGGAATCAAGTGTTAGGTCAAGACTGAGGGAGATGGGTGATTATGAAAAATGAAAAATAAAGATTTTTTTTAAATTTCCCAAATCTCAACGGGTCCTTGTAGATGTAGCCCAACCCACTGCTCAAGCAAGATACCCTATACCATTTCAAACAAGTAGCTGTCCAGTTTCTTCCTAAAAACCTCCAGTGATGAAGCACTCACAACTTCTGGAGGCAAACTGTTCCACTGGCAAATTGTCCTCACTGTTAGGAAATTTCTCCTTAATTCCAGATTGCTTCTCTCCTTGATTAGTTTCCACCCATTGTTTCTTGTCTCGCCTTCTGGGGCTTTGGAAAATAAATTGATCCCCTCCTCTTTGTGGCAGCCCCTCAAATACTGGAATACTGCAATCATGTCAACCCTAATCCTTTTCTCTTGACTGGCCATACTCAGATCCTGCAACCGTTCTTCGTATGTTTTAGTCTCCAGGCCTTTACATTTTAGTCTCTCCCATTTCCCAGCAGAAAATTACACGTAGCAGTTTTAAACCATGCAGCATAAGGATAATAACATTTGGAAAGAGAAAAAATATGCTGCAGCAGCCGACATCTTCCAGCCTTGTCCCTTCGCTGCCTCCACACCGAGGAGGAAACCAGGGAATCCGACTTGCTCCCGGCTTCTCCCCCCGACCTGTCCTCCACTCACTTTCCATTTGCTGTTTCGAGCCTGGGAAGAGCACTCCTCCATCCTCCTATGGGTGAGAAGGAAGAGGAAGTTCCTCAGCCCTTCTCCTCTCCGCAATACTCGATGGTTTTCTAGCAATACTCGATGGTTTTAACTCCGTTTGACCTTAACTGCTCTCCCTCCGGTTGGATGACGCAACTCATCCACCGATGGACGGTTTTCCAGCCGCTAGTGTTGTGCTAGAGCTCCACCTAGTGACGTAAGGCTGAAAATACGCTCACTCTGTCTCTGGCTTTTCTAAGATGTTTTAATTAAGAGCCGTTTTCCTCTTAGTGACCACATCCATAACTTTTCTCCAGGACCATCTAGCCCTCTTCTGTCCTTTGGGGTTTCGCAGGGACCACCCCAACCTATCCAAAGCGCCTAAAGCGAATACATTATTCCCCGCCCCAGTTGGATGTCGGATCTCAGCCACCGCTGATGCCGCTGTTAGATTGGCAGTTGTCCAGGCGCTGGTATTGTGTTAGAGCTCCACCTAATGACATGAGGCTGAAAATAATACACTCATTCTCTATCTGGAATTTGTAAGGTTTTTTTTTTTTTAATGAAGTGCCATTTTCCACTCCACATCCATAACTGTTCTCCAGGATGATCTAGCCCTAGTCTGTCCTTTGGGATCTTGCAGAGACGCCCTGATAAGATTAATGTAGTAAAATGAACAATTATTAGAATAATGATTTGTCTGCATAACTAGAATAATGATTTGTCTGCATAATTGCTAGAATGATGATGTAATGCATAATCACTGGGAAAATTCACTGGGAAAGTTCTGTGTCAGTAATATGTGGCTAACCAAATGCGCATTGCACATGGATACTTTGTATGTAGCAAAACCTTCCATTGTATGCCCGTGAGAAACGAACCAAATGTATTACAGTGTATTACCATGTGTAGTCCCTTTGTTCCTAAAAGAAGGATAGTATAAAAACTGAAGTCTAATCCCGCCCTCCTCGTTCAGAATTGCCTATCTCTATATGCCTCTGAACCTGCGCAAATAAACCTCTCTGCTAAACCCCTCTGGAATTCGTAAGAGTTCTTTCGTTTTCCACAAGAAGATGATAAGATAAGATAAGATAAGATAACCTTTATTGTCATTTTTTTTTTACTGTGGGCACAACGGCACACATCAAAAATGAAATTTAGTTGCCCGCTCTCAAAGTGAAACACATACATGACACACACCTAAACATACTATATACAACATATGTATAAACCTACACCTCTTCATGTACACAACAATCATCATCACTACAACTGAGCCAGGAGCTTCTTTTGTAAGAATTAAATGAAGGGAAAGCATCTACCTCTCTTGGGGATCAGTGAAGACTATTCCAGCCACTTCTTCATCTTGGGGGTGCAGGATAACGCCCCCCAAAACGACCTTTGCAACTGAGGGAAGCTTGAAGAGTGAAGGTTGACCCTACTTAGCTTCACAAGATTAGCAAATTGCTGCCTCATAAAAATGGATAAAGGTCTTGTTTGTAGGTGCAGATTTCTCCCATTAATAGAATGAAATACGGGACAAAACTTTGAAGTGCGCACCCACATTGCTTCCAATCTCTCTAGAAAGGAGATATTATTTTTCCATCTGCATTCCTGCAAGGCCTAAATCTCACTAGAGGGCAGAATTTCTTTTGAACAGCCGTCCCAATTTCCAGAGGAGTTAGATCAGGGATCTTCAAACTTGACCCTTTTATGACTTGTGGATTTCATCTCCCAGAATTTCTCAGCCAGGCACACTGGCTGAGGAATTCTGGGAGTTGAAGTCCACGACTCATAAAAGGCCCAAGTTTGAAGACCCCTGAGTTAGATTATCCCAACCCCAGAAAGGAGTAGGCCTGGAGACCACCCACTTGCCTGTAGCTCTCACCTGGTGGCCTGCTTGTCTGGGACTCCAACCTCTTCCCACATCAAAGTCACATGAAGTCCTCACATAATGACCCAGATAGTGCTGGAATTATAAAAACAAGTGGAACTGCTGAGATTGCCCTCACTAGATGATGTGGTCATGTGATGTCAGCCACATTAAGGGTTATGGTGGATCTACTTCATGGCTGGTTCCACTTGGTGTGGGTACAAGTGGCTGAGTCCTAGGCCCCTGCATTATGGGCTGTCCCAGAACCTAAGCCTTTTGCTGCTTCTTTTTAACATCTACATGAAACCACCAGGAGAGGCCATCCATCTTATGATATCCCATTAAGTAAATCCACCCAGACAGAACTGATACTCTGACAGTGCTGCCCAAGTGCTGCAGATTACCAGCTTCAATTCAATTCAACCCTGGCAATATTCATGTTTTCGCCTCCCCCCCCCCCAAGCCAGATAACATTTCATCTTTGACACTGGACAGAGTGGTACTTCCCTGGACTGAGTTGATGTACAACTTGTGTGTGTGGGGGTCTTCCTGGACAAATGGCTCCTGGTTGAGGAGGCCATGGTTGGGGCAGGGGCTTTGCAGATTCATCTGGTGTGCCAATTGTGCCCTTTCCTGGATCGGGAGGCCTTGCACATGGGTCACTCATGCCTTGGTCACCTCCTGTTTGGTTCACTGCACTGGACCACCCAGGAACTTCAACTGGCCCAGAATGCAGCAGTGCACACAGTTATGAAGGCCCCTCAGTTGCCCATGTAACATATTTTGTGATACGAGCTGCATTGGTTTGGTTTTTTTTACGGGTACAATTCAAGTTACTGGTTATCACCTTTAAAGCTATTTCTTTATTATAGCAATTGCAATTAGACAAATATGTACCACCCCACAATGCCTTATAGCACGCTCGGTTTACAGAGTCAGCATATTGTCCCCAACCATCTGGGTCCTCATTTTACCGATCTCAGAAGGATGGAAGGCTGAGTCAACCTCGAGCTCCGTCAGGATCGAATTCCAGGCTGTGGGCAGTCAGCTGGCAACACTGCATTCTAGCCACTGAGCCACTAGGGCACCTGTCATTGTTGTCCCACCTTTATTATTTCTGCATCTATCTGTTCTGCCAGGTCAGATAGGGTGGGCAAGCTCCTAGTCCCTTGGCTTAAATATTGCCAACTGATAGGAACTAGGAAGTGAGCCTTTTCCACTGTAGCTCCTGCCCTACGGGAACACTCTTTCCTGTAAAATTTGGCATGTCTTTTTCCTCCTAAAGCAGTGGTTCTCAACCTTTTTAATGCCGCGACCCCCAACCGGTCATAAGTCGAGGACTAAACCGGTCGTAAGTCGAGGACTAAACTGGTCGTAAGTCGAGGACTACCCAACCGGTCGTAAGTTGAGGACTTTCCCTGCCCGGGAGCGCCACGCATGCGTGGTTCCGCCCCCTGCGCCGGCCGAGGCGTAGCTGGCAAGCGGCAGAGACAGAGCAGGCCGACCACCAGTTGGCCCAACTCAAGGGAGGTAAGGCACCCACTGGAAAAGGGGAAAAAATGGCGGACAAAAAAAATGGCGGACAGCCTTGCTTGGCGACCCCCGTGAAATGGTCGATTGACCCCAAATGGGGTCGCGACCCATAGGTTGAGAACCGCTGTCCTAAAGGTTTCCTCTGCCCAGTCATGTCCGATTCTAGGAGGCGGTGCTGATGTCTGTTTCTTAGCTGAGAGAGCTAGCACTGTCCGAAGAGATTTCCGAGACCATGTGGCTATAAACCGAGGTGCACGGAACGCTGTTACCTTCCCACCACAGTGGTACCTATTTATCTACTCACATTTGCCTGCTTTCAAACTGCTAGGTGTGTAGGAGTTGCAGAAAGTAACAGGAGCTCCTCCTGTTGTGTGGCGGTCGGGTCTCTAACCAGTGGTGGGATTCAAATATGTGGATGCTGCTTCTGGAAGTCCATTCTGGGCCTGGGCAACAAAAAGTAGCTACCGGTTCTGCCGAACTGCTGCGAACTGGCTGAATCCCACCACTCTCTCTAACCCAGACTGTCAATGTTCCAGCTGACCTGCTCAGCATGTTTAACTGCTGACCATCATGCCTCCTTCGATAGTGAGGTAGGAAGCATATACATTTAATACCACAAATAAATGTTATTGATTCCCTTTTTATTCAGAAACTGAAGATGGCATACAGAGCACTTCCTGGGTAGCATCTTGGGCCAAGAAAGAGGATCTTTTCTCATTGTAAATCCCCCACCAGCCCACCTACTTGCCCAGAAATACTTCCTGCCTCTCGATTGGCATCTTAAATTAGCCTCCCATAGTTCCTGACAGCCACCTTCCTGTCTAACCTAACACTGAACTGGAACTCGTGGCTTTCCATCCAGGGTCCTTGATGCTTATGGTTTTTTTCTGGTTTTTTTTATATAATAGTAAACATTATATAATGTTTAATACCAATAATAAACATTATTTTTACTACGACCACAGAAACGTCTTCAGACAAGACTGGCTCTCTCAAGTAAGAAACAGAGATGAGCACCAGTCCCTATAGCAGGGGTAGGCAACCTTGGCTCTTTTATGACTGGTGGACTTCAACTCCCAGAATTCCTGAGCCAGCATGGTTCAGCTTGGAAACCTCTCTCTTTCCCCTCAGCGTGGCTGGCTCCAGGAATTCTGGGAGTTGAAGTCCATGAGTCATAAAAGAGCCAAGGTTGGCCACCCCTGCCCTATAGAATTGGACATGACTGGTCAGGGGAAACCTTTGCCTTAATTATTATTTTAAGCAGAAGATAATGCTAACAAGAACTAATACACTACATAAAAGAACAAAAAAGAAATCAAGAGTGCAAAAAGAAAAGGTACAGAGAAGTTACTTACCATTTCCTTAGTGAACATAATTAGAAATACAAAATGACCTCTTACTCTGTGATGATCAAAAAAACAACTTCTTTTTATTACCTGTTTTTTTAACAATCAAAACTGTAAGCCATAACTTCAATTTTTTTCTGTTTCACACAACTCTCTGAAGAGCTTCCAGTCAGCACTGAATGTAGAGAACGTCTTTTCTCCGATTGAGGAAGTCAATCATTCATCTCAAGGAAGTCCATCATCTTTGCCAACTGTTCCTCCATTGCGGTTAAAGTTGAGACTTTCCACTTTGCTGCATAGAATACAGGGGATGGTTGACTGACAACCACAACGGGGGCCGAAATTTTGGTCCTAAGTCATTGCGGTTGTAAAGATGCCCACGTGATCTCCTCTCTCGACAGCTGGAATCCTGCCCCCTCCCAAGTTGCGATCACTAACAGATCATGCAGGTCATCAAGCAGACAGAGTGAAACAGCGGCCTGCCAAAAGAGGGTGGGCAGTTCCTCTCTATGTGCAAAAGGGAATTTCTTTGCTGGTCAGCTTTTTTTTTTTTGCCAGCCCACCATAATAGGCCTTCTTCACCTGTCCTGTGTGTGTGGAAGGGAACAATTTCACTGTGCCGAAGAAAGGAAGCTCAGACAGGGCTTGAACCTCCCAACTCAGATCTCCTCTTCAGGTTTAACACTAAAACATGTCTAATTAAAAAAAATCAGGCAAATTGAAATAGTGAATTTTTCAGCTGAGCTTGCAATGAGTGATCAGAAATGATATTTAAATTATGCCTCGTGGAATTTCTTCTGTACGATAAGCGATGACTTCTGGTGTGATACACTGTCAGCCATCTAGACATTAAAATGGTTTCTCCCCTATGTGTAACCTTACATGATTTACAAGGCTAGACCTAGTACTGAAATTTTTCCCACACTCCAGACACTTGTATGGTTTTTCTCCTGTGTGAGTTCTCTGGTGTATCACGAGGGCGGAATTCCAATGGAAACTTTTACCACAATCCCGACACTGATATGGTTTCTTACCTGTATGAGTTCTCTGGTGTACTACCAGGTGATAATTCCGACAGAAACCTTTCCCACAATCAGGACACTTATATGGTTTTTCTCCTGTATGAGTTCTCTGGTGTATCACCAGATTGAAATTCCTACTGAAACTTTTCCCACAATCCTGACACTCGTATGGCTTCTCTCCTGTGTGTGTCTTCTGGTGTATCAGAAGATTGGAATTCTGCTTGAAACTCTTCCCACAATCTGGACACTCATATGGTTCCTCTCCTGTGTGAGTCCTCTGATGTATCACCAGATTGGAATTCTGAGTGAAACGTTTCCCACAGTCCGGACACTCATATGGTTTATCTCCTGTGTGAGTGCTCTGGTGTACCACCAGATTGAAATTCTTACTGAAACTTTTCCCACAATCTGGACACTCATATGGTTTCTCTCCCGTGTGAGTCCTCTGATGTATCACCAAGTCAGAATTCCGAATAAAACTTTTCCCACACTCCAGACATTCATACGGTTTTTCTCCTGTGTGAGTTCTCTGGTGTATCACTAGGGCAGAATTCCAATGGAAACTTTTACCACAATCCACACACTGATATGGTTTGTTGCCTGTGTGAGTTCTTTGGTGTACCACCAGATTAGAATTCCAGGAGAAAGCTTTCCCACAATCTGGACACTTATATGGTTTCTCTCCTGTGTGAGTTCTCTGGTGTTCCACCAGGTGGGAATTTCGACTGAAACTTTTCCCACAATCCAAGCATTCATATGGTTTTTCTCCTGTGTGAATCCTCTGATGTATCAACAATTCAGAATTCCAATTGAAACCTTTCCCACAATCTGGACACTGATACGGTTTCTCTCCCGTGTGAGTCCACTGGTGAATCAACAAGTTGGTATTCTGCTTGAAACTCTTACCACAATCTGGACACTCATATGGTTTCTCTCCTGTGTGAGTCCTCTGGTGTATCACCAGGTTGGCATTCTGACTGAAACTTTTCCCACAATCCTGACACTCGTATGGTTTCTCTCCTAAGTGAGTCCTCTGGTGCATCACAAGGTTGGCATTCTGACTGAAACTTTTCCCACAATAAAGACACTCATATGGTTTCTCTCCTGTGTGAGTCCTCTGGTGCATCACAAGGTTGGCATTCTGACTGAAACTGTTCCCACAATAAAGACACTCATATGGTTTCTCTCCTGTGTGAGTTCTCTGGTGTACCACCAGTTTGGAAGTCCGACTAAAACTTTTTGCACAATGTGGACACTCATACAATCGATCTACTGTGTGAGTCCTTTGATGCTTCACAAGGTCAGACTTTGAAGTATAAGTTTTTCCACAATCAGGACACTTATACGGTTTCTCTCCAGTGTGAGTCCTCTGGTGTATCGCCAGGTGTGAATTCCGAGTGAAACATTTCCCACAATCAGGACATTCAAAGGGTTTATCCCCAGTGAGAGTCCTCTTGTGTCTCACCAGAGTGGTGTGGCGTGCTAAAGCTTTAGCCACATTGGGAACAATGGTAGGCCTTCTCTCCGGTGCGGATGTTTCCATGAGGGAGCTGTTCTAAGTAAACTTTTTGCTACACTATGAGCATTTGTGTGGATTTTCACCGGCGTGGATCCTTTCATGCATAATTAGCTGTGATCTGCAATCTCTGTTTTTCCCACAACAGGACGTCTGCCAAGGTTTTCCAACACCAATATTCTTGGATTCTTGAGGAGGCCAAAAATATTTCTGATCACCTGAAGGTACTTTCATTCAAGCTGCTCTTTCCTTCCTCAAGGGCTTTAATTAATACCTGCCCATTTTGGCTATCCAAGGGACCTTTTCCTTACCACTGACTTCCAGTTATTTCTACTTTTTCTGAATTTGGAAATTATCCCCTTTGACCTTTCATGTAATGTTTCCTTGAGTTCCACATACTCTATTTTTTCCAGTTCAAAACTTTGTTATTCTCTCGCTTGTCTCTCATCTTCTGAGGAAAGAGAAGAGTTTTTATACTTTCTGCAGGAAGTAGAAAATATTTTGACTGATTATTTGTTTTAATGCTGCTTCTCATTCTCAGTCATTCAGAGTTCTCTTCTTGGCATCCTCTTTGTCTGTAAGATTCATATTAATAGATTAGTTTCATTACTGTTAAAATTAGTTTCATTATTGTTAAAAGTAGCCTACATGTATTACCATAAAAAAATATCAAGATGCTATTTTAACGTCTAATATTAATTATAATTCATTTGGCACATAAAAAAGATTTTGGTTCAAATCTCCACTCAATCACTAATTTTTTTTCCAATCACCAAGTATTAGCATTGCAAATTGTTATAAAATATTCCTGAAAATTCTGAATATAGATCAGGGGTCCCCAATCCCCGGTCTGTGGACCGGCATCAATCCACGGCATGTCAGCAACCGGGCCCCACAAACAAGCAAAGCCCCATCTGCAGGATGCAGGCAGCATGCAAAACCATGCCCCCCTCCTGCAAAATGTCCCAGGCGTGGATCTGCTCAATTTTTTTGATCTAATTTTAGAAAGGTGGGACAATAACAGATGAAATGTTGCCCAAATCCTATGCAAGATTTAAAAAATCCGTTTTGCCCACGAAACCCCTCGCTTGCCAAGAAAACGACACGTGAATAAAATCACAAGGAATCAACTGTTACCTAAACCAGTGTTTCTCAACCTTGACAATTTTAAGGCATGTGGACTTCAACTCCCAGAATTCCACAGCCAGCATTGCTGGCTGTGGAATTCTGGGAGTTGAAGTCCACATGCCTTAAAATTGTCAAGGTTGAGAAACACTGACCTAAAAGGTGAAGGAGATTTGGTGTGTGTGTGTGTTAAGAAATATGAAAAATAAAGATTTCGGTAAATCTCCCAGCAGAAAATCACAGGCAGCCGTTTTATATCGTGCAGCCCCAGAGAAATACAATTTGGAGAGAGAAAGAACATGCAGCAGCAGCAGCAGCAGCAGCAGCCGACATGTTTCAGCCTCGTCGCTTCGCTGCTTCCACACCGCCGAGGAAACCAAACCGCCCGACTTGCTCCCGGCTTCTCCTCCGACCTGCCCTCCACTCACCTCCCGGGAGCCGTTTCGACCCCTGAAACAGCGAAAGAGACACCCGCGACGCCATCCTCCTCTCCTGGGTGAGCCGGAAGAGGAAGTTCCTCTGCCCTTCTCCCAAATCCTCTCTAGAAATCCAATCCTCTATCGTTTCAACTCGTTCCGTCTCCGCCTCTACCCTTCCAGTAGACTACCGGTAGCAAAGCCATTACTGTACTATACAGTATTCACGGCTTTCTAGGCCCGAGTGTCGCTCGTTTGTAGATCGCCATCTAGTGACATAAGGCTGAATAACACGCTCTTCTATTTCTATCCTAAAGCGTTTGCAAGATGTTTTCATTGATTCCGTGGTCCGTTATGTGCCATTACATCGTATTCGACTCCCACCGAATACATGAATAGCTTTCGTCCATGACGATCTACCCCAAACCTTTTCTTTCACATCTCCCAAGAGTGAAGTCGTGGCCCCTGTAAGACATTTGTTATTTGTTAAGTGACTTTTGCCCCATTTTACAACTTTTCTGGCCACAGTTGTTAAGTGAATCACTGCAGGCGTTAAATTAGAAACAGAGTTGTCAAGTGAATCTGGATTCCCCGTTGACTTGTCAGAAGGTCACAAAAGATGACTTCAAGGCACTGCAGTCATCGTAAATATGAGTCAATTGCCGAGAGTCTGAATTTTGATCACATGACCACAGGGATGCTGCAATGGTCGTCAGTATCAAAAAATGGTCATGTCACTTTTTTCAGTGCCATTAGGACTTCGAACCGTCACTAAATGAACTGTTATAAGTCGAGGAGTACCTGTACATAGCAGGGCCAAGAAAAAGGGAGCTTAAAAAGTGACTGTCTATACTTGGTAAACAAAACTAATACACTTTTTAAAAAAAAATGTTTGAAACGGTTGTGAAAAGGATGGTAGTATCTATGTGCACATAAATGCGTGTCTGCCTGACACTTTTTTAATTAGAAATTCAATCTAATATTGAAAACACACAAAAACAATAGAAAATAAGCAAGAAACAAGAAATTGGAAAAAAAATACCCCATACAGTTATGCCTTCCCTTCTCCTTTCTATAAGTAATTGTTATATACATTCCAGTTTGGGAAATATGTCTCCTCAGCTAACCAGAAGGAAACCCTTCTTAAAAATGGATCCTGGCCTGAAGTCCATTCCTCAGAGAAATCCAGACCAACATTTCTCTTCCACATTGCTCACCATCTGTCCAGAACAATAGGGAGATTCTCTCTATACCAGGGGTAGGCAACCTTGGCTCTTTTATGACTCGTGGACTTCAACTCCCAGAATTCCTGAGCCAGCATAGCTGGCTCAGGAATTCTGGGAGTTGAAGTCCACGAGTCATAAAAGAGCCAAGGTTGCCTACCCCTGCTCTATACCATAGAGTCTATGGTATTGTGGAGCTGACAGAGAAGAAAGATAAAAGACACACTGAACTTTATGTAGGAAAAGGATGGGGATAGGTAGCCAGCTAGAGGATGGGGGGACAGAAAGAGAGAGGAACAGAGAGAGTATGTATAAATATGGAGATTAGGATCAAAGAAATGTAGAGGTTAAGAACAGAGAAAAATGGAATGGTAGTGTCATAAGCTTTTTGAAAGTATAGAGTAGGCATAGACCATATAGAAAAAAGGCAATTGCAATAGACAATCTTATATAGAGCCATTTTGGTGTAGGGCAGGGGTAGGCAACCTTGGCTCTTTTCTGACTCATGGACTTCAACTCCCAGAATTCCTGAGCCAGCATGGGTCAGCTTGGAAACCTCTCCCTTTTCCCTCAGCATGGCTGGCTCAGGAATTCTGGGAGTTGAAGTCCACGAGTCATAAAAGAGCCAAGGTTGCCTTCCCCTGGTGTAGGGGTTAAGGCCTCAGGATAGGAACTCAAGACGGTGAGTGGGAATCCTAGGCAGAAAGTCTGCTGTGGAGGCCTTTGGGTCAGTTCCTCTCCCAGCCCCAGAGGAGAGGAGGCCGGGAGGTCACCCACCTGCCCGTACCTCTCACCTGCAGCTCTGCTTGCCTGGGACTCCTGTCTCTTCCCACATCACTGACAAATGAGGTCCTTACTTAATGACCCATGTGATCCTGGAGTTGTAATGGCAACTGGAACTGCCCGGATTCCCCTATGTGAGGTCATGTGACATTGCTTTTTATAACCCCATTAAGGGTTATGATGGATCTTCTTCTACCTCCATGGCGAATTCCAGTCGGGATGGGTAGGAGAGGAATGGCTAAGTCCTAGGTTCCTGCAATATGGGGTACCCCGGGGCTGAAGCCCTTTGCTGCTCCTTTTTAGCACCTGCATGAACCCTCCCTCCCCCCCTTCCCCCAAGCACTGGGATAAATGGAGGCATCAGAAGCTTCATTTGTCACCAGGTTTTTGTTTTTATGCATTTGGTTTTAATAGCATGGTTTTTGTGTTAATTTTTGATAGGCAGCTGACCAGAATCTGTTTTAAGTAACATAGGTGGCTATATAAATGTTTTAATGTTGAATCCAACAAAGGTTCTGCTGAAGATGCCCATCTGCAAGTTGCTTGAGGCACAGTGCATTTCTTTATTTATCAAATGTATATGCCGTTCATCCCAGTTAACGTCTCCCATTTAACTCCTTGCAAGGAGAAACAATATCAGTTTCAAGCAAAAATGGCACCAGGCATCAACCTTGTTAGTAAAGCCAGGAGGCCTAGTTAAACTTCTAATTTGAACAAAAGAATCCCCTTTCTGGAATTCCCCGACTATCAAAATGTCATCAACTATGGCCTGTATTTCGAGGCTCTGCATTTTGCCATTTGCAATGTATTTTGTATTAGGGTTCCATTGCTGTAACCGCCTGGAGTCACCATGAGTTGGGCTGCCATATAAATTTTATTAAATAAAAATACATGCAACCATATTTGTATTCTGCCTTTATTACATGTAGAAATAACTCGAGGCAGAAAACATTCCTCCTCTATCTTCCTCCTATGCTTTCCAGTTATTTTCTGCAAAGGGTATGCTAGCTGGGGATTTATGGGGCTTGAAAGCTGGAGGACACCCAGGTTGAAGAAGGCTGGAGTTCTATGATCATTGCTGATCAAACAGCAAAAGAAATATCACCCCTAAAGCCCTTTTTGTAAAAATTCGACTCTTGTGTGTATTCATATTGAAATAAAATAACAACGATCACCAAGAGAAAGTTTAAAATATTTAAAAGCAATTAAAAGATTAAAAGCAATTAAAAGATTAAAATATAGGCAACCAAGCTTTCGTTGGGCTCTCCCGACATCATCAGGGTTAATAAAGGCGGTTTCGGGGAGGACTTATATGCCGCCTCCAAGTGCTTGCATCCAGCTACGTGACCGCGTGATCGGGCCCAGGTGTCTGGGCTCCTGCGCTCTGAGTGCGTTCTTTTTACTCGCGTGTAAACCCTTCACCTCCCTTCCCTGTTTATCATCACCTAGCCCTTGGATATCCTCACCGGGAGCAGCGGGGGATTCTTTCCCATACCTCCCATCAATTTTGCCCTCCACATCCTTAATCCTGCGTCCGAGGTTCTTCTCCTCAAACCCATTGATCCTGCGAGGTCCTGGTCCTGGATCAAACCTCGCAGGACCAATGGGTTTGAGGAGAAGAACCTCGGACGCAGGATTAAGGATGTGGAGGGCAAAATTAATGGGAGGTATGGGAAAGAATCCCCCGCTGCTCCCGGTGAGGATATCCAAGGGCTAGGTGATGATAAACAGGGAAGGGAGGTGAAGGGTTTACATGCGGGTAAAAAGAACGCACTCAGAGCGCAGGAGCGCAGACACCTGGGCCCGATCACGCGGTCACGTAGCCGGATGCAAGCACTTGGAGGCGGCATATAAGTCCTCCCCGAAACCGCCTTTATCAACCCTGATGATGTCGGGAGAGCCCGACGAAAGCTTGGTTGCCTATATTTTAATATTTTAATTGCTTTTAATCTTTTAATTGCTTTTAAATATTTTAAACTTTCTCTTGGTGATCGTTGTTATTATATATATATATATATATATATATATATTTACATTATTGTTATAAATATAGATGTTTTATATATATATATATATCTTCAAATCAATAAAACGTGAACACCAGGAGTACAATAAACTAAAAAAGTTTAATAACATAGATAATCACCAAGCTTTCGTCGGTATCTTCCGACATCGTAAGGGCTAAAATGCCAGTCCATGGGAGAGTTCCTTTATAGATAACACGTCGTTTGCGCCCGGCTCCTGGACCTTGTCACCGGTCCCAATTGATTGGGCTGCGCTTTAATTAAGGACCTCATCTATACACACACACACACACACACACACAGTGGGGCACTAATTGTGCAAGTTCTCCCACTTAAAAAGATGAGAGAGGCCTGTAATTGTCATCATAGGTAGATCTCAACTATGAGAGACAAAATGAGAAAACAAATCCAGACAATCACATTGTCTGATTTGGAAAGAATTTATTTGCAAATTATGGTGGAAAATAAGTATTTGGTCACCTACAAACAAGCAAGATTTCTGGCTCTCACAGACCTGTAACTTCTTCTTTAAGAGGCTCCTCTGTCCTCCACTCATTACCTGTAATAATGGCACCTGTTTGAACTTGTTATCAGTATAAAAGACACCTATCCACAACCTCAAACAGTCACACTCCAAACTCCACTATGGTGAAGACCAAAGAGCTGTCGAAGGACACCAGAAACAAAATTGTAGACCTGCACCAGGCTGGGAAGACTGAATCTGCAATAGGCAAGCAGCTTGGTGTGAAGAAATCAACTGTGGGAGCAATAATTAGAAAATGGAAGACATACAAGACCACTGATAATCTCCCTCGATCTGGGGCTCCACGCAAGATCTCACCCCATGGGGTCAAAATGGTCACAAGAACGGTGAGCAAAAATCCCAGAACCACACGGGGGGACCTAGTGCATGACCTGCAGAGAGCTGGGACCAACGTAACAAAGGCAACCATCAGTAACACAGTACGCCGCCAGGGACTCAGATCCTGCAGTGCCAGACGTGTCCCCCTGCTTAAGCCAGTAGATGTCCGGGCCCACCTGAAGTTTGCTAGAGAGCATTTGGATGATCCAGAAGAGGATTGGGAGAATGTCATATGGTCAGATGAAACCAAAGTAGAACTGTTTGGTAGAAACACAACTCGTCGTGTTTGGAGGAGAGAGAATGCTGAGTTGCATCCAAAGAACACCATACCTACTGTGAAGCATGGGGGTGGCAACATCATGCTTTGGGGCTGTTTCTCTGCAAAGGGACCAGAATGACTGATCCGTGTACAGGAAAGAATGAATGGGGCCATGTATCGTGAGATTTTGAGTGCAAACCTCCTTCCATCAGCAAGGGTATTGAAGATGAAACGTGGCTGGGTCTTTCAGCATGACAATGATCCCAAACACACCGCCCGGGCAACGAAAGAGTGGCTTCGTAAGAAGCATTTCAAGGTCCTGGAGTGGCCTAGCCAGTCTCCAGATCTCAACCCCATAGAAAACCTTTGGAGGGAGTTGAAAGTCTGTGTTGCCCAGCGACAGCCCCAAAACATCACTGCTCTAGAGGAGATCTGCATGGAGGAATGGGCCAACATACCAGCAACAGTGTGTGTCAACCTTGTGAACACTTACAGAAAACGTTTGACCTCTGTCATTGCCAACAAAGGATATATAACAAAGTATTGAGATGAACTTTTGATATTGACCAAATACTTATTTTCCACCATAATTTGCAAATAAATTCTTTCCAAATCAGACAATGTGATTGTCTGGATTTGTTTTCTCATTTTGTCTCTCATAGTTGAGGTCTACCTATGATGACAATTACAGGCCTCTCTCATCTTTTTAAGTGGGAGAACTTCCACAATTGGTGGCTGACTAAATACTTTTTTGCCCCACTGTATGTGTATGTGTGTGTGTGTGTATGTAGGTCTTTGGTTATTCGGGTTTTCTCCCGCGTAAAATTCGAAGTGTCTTGGCGACGTTTCGACGAAGTCCCATTCGTCATCTTCAGGCTGGTGTTTTCGGCTTCGTGCTTCTAGGAGTACTCCTAGAAGCACGAAGCTGAAAACACCAGCCTGAAGCCATCTAGCAAATCCTCACATAACCAGATACATGCACTTAACTTTTATCAAAGTAATATTTTCCAATTTTTTTCCTCTCCTCCGTCATGTCTAATATATGTTTGATTAAAAAGAATCTGGTAAGGAATTTGTCAGCTGTATTACCAAACGAAGATCAGAAATAAAATTCATGTCTTCTCTGCGTCCATCACTTTCTGCACCAAGTGGATTTTCTTATGTGTAGCAAGGGAGGAATTTTGTGTGAAGAATCGTCCACACTCTGTACATTTGAATGGTTTCTCCCCTGTATGTAAACCTACATGATTTATAAGGCTAGACCTAGTACTGAAACCTTTCCCACAGTCAGGACACTCATACGGTTTNTCTCCTGTATGAGTCCTCTGGTGTATCACCAGGTAAGAGTTCTGACTGAAACTTTTCTCACAATACAGACACTCATACGGTTTCTCTCCTGTGTGAGTCCTCTGGTGTATCACCAAGTCAGAATTTCGAGTGAAATGTTTCCCACAATCTGGACACTCATACGGTTTCTCCCCAGTGTGAATCCTCTGGTGTATCGCCAGGTCAGAATTCCGCCTGAAACTTTTTCCACAATCCAGACACTTGTATGGTTTTTGTCCTGTGTGAGTCCTCTGGTGTGTCACCAGGTGGGAAGGCCGACTAAAGCTTTTCCCACAGTCTGGACACTTATATGGTTTCTCTCCTGTGTGAGTCCTCTGGTGTACTACTAGATCAGAATTCCGAATGAAATTTTTTCCACAACGTGTGCACATATACACTTTCTCTCCTGTATGAGTGTTCTGGTGTATCATCAGGTCAGAATTTCGAATGAAACCTTTCCCACAATCTTGACACACATATGGTTTCTCTCCTGTGTGAGTCCTTTGGTGTATCACCAGGTTGGAATTCTGACGGAAACTTTTCCCACAATCCTGACAGACATACGGTTTCTCTCCTGTGTGCGTCCTCTGGTGTATCACCAGGTTGGAATTCTGATTGAAACTTTTCCCGCATTCTGGACACTCATACGGTTTCTCTCCTGTGTGAGTCCTCTGGTGTATCACCAGGTGATAATTCCGTGTGAAACTTTTCCCACAATCAGGACATTCAAAGACTTTCTCCCCAGTGGGAGTCCCTTTGTGTCTCACTAGATTGGTCTGCATGCTAAATCTTTTGCCATATTGGGAGCACTGGTAGAGCTTTTCTCGGGAATGGGTCCTTCCATGAATTATGAGGAAGCTGTTCTGAGTAAAGTTTTTGCCGCACTCCAAACATTTGTCTTTTCACTGTATGGATCCACTTGTGCATAATTAGCTGTGATCTGCAGTCTGTGTTTTTCCCACAATAGGCAGTCTGTGGGGGTTTTCCAAGACTGATATTCTTGGATTCTTGAGGAGCCCCAAAATATATCTGCTCTCTTACTTGGAGGTTGTCTGATTCAAGCCGCTCTTTCTTTCCTCAAAGGTTTTAATTAATGCCTGCCTATTTTGGCTACCCAAGATACTTTTTCCTTCCCACTGACTTCCAGGTATTTCCCACTTGTTCTTTATTTGGAAATTATCCCCTTTGATGTCTCATGTAATGTTTCCTTGAGTTGCACATGGTCTATTTTTTCCAGCTCAAAACTTTTTTTCTTGTTATTCTCTCCCTTGCTTCTCATCTGCTGAGGAAGGAGAAGAGTTTTCACACTTTCTGGAGGAAGTAGAAAAGATTTTGATTGATGGTTTGTTTTGTATTTTAATGCTGCTTCTCATTCTTTGTTGTTCAGATTACTCTTCTTGGCATCCTCTTTGTCTGTAAGATTCATATCAAAGGGTTAGTTTCATTATGGTTTAAAAAATGGCTGCAGGATATGTGAAAGCAGGAAAAAAAAACTTATATTATCATGAAAACATCAAAGTTCTACTTTAACCTCCAACATTAATTATGATTCATTTGGCATATAGAAGAGTAGTAAGATTCATGTTCAAATATTGACTCAATCATAAAATTCTCTTTTTGGCTTGGATAGATCACAAGTATCTATCTCTATATCTCTATTACATTCTATCTATCTATCTCTCACTCACTCACTCTCTTTCTATCGCTATATGTCTATTCTCTATCTATCTCTATTTCTATCTATCTCTATATACCTATTACTTTGTAACTATATCTATATCTCTCTTACTCTATCTCTCTATTACTCTCTATCTCTTTTATTCTCCATCTCTCTATATTGCTCTATCTCTATTGCTCTCTGTCTTTATTACTCTCTCTATTATTGTTTCTCTTACTCTGTTTCTCTCTCTCTCTCTCTATCTCTTATCTCTGTCATTCCTCTTACTCTCTGTCTCTCTCTCTCTCTCTCTCTGTCATTCTCTATCACTCTGTTTCTCTTACTCTATCTGTCTCACTTTGGGAACTGTTCTGCTTGCAAACTATTGTGTTTGTAAGTACAGTACTTTACAAAGATAAAGTTTGATTGCATTTGTCTTTTGCATTTGTAGAAATGCTAGCCAGGATTTACACAAAGAATTCTATTACGTTGTGTTTCCTTTTATTTTGGAGCTAAGTGTATATTACTGTAGTTTGTAGGTTTTAAATTTAAATTGCCTTCAAAAGTTGTGGGTGCCCCATCACTGAAAGCTTTTAAGAAGAGACTGGATAGGCATTTATCCGAAATACTCTCTTGTGAGAGCAGTGGGTTAGACTAGATGACCTCAAGTCCCTTCCAACATTGTTACTGTTGCAAGCCGAGAGTTCTGTAAATACCTCCCCCATCTCCCTCTGGGTGCCTGGCTAAAGCCTCTTAAGCTAATTAGTGACAAGTAGTTTTTTTTTTTAAGCAACAGCCCCTCCCCTCATCTCGGCAGCTGAAGGCCCTTTAGCTGCAATGGCTGCAAGCCCTGCTTGGAGGCAATATTGTTACTGAGTCCACACAGGAAACAGCTGATAGGCGGCCAGTGTGTAAATTGTGAAGTATTAGCATTGAAAATTGTTATAAAATATTCCTGAAAATTCTGAATATAGATCAGGGCCCCCCAATCTCCGGTCTGTGGACCGGCACCAATCCACGGCATGTCAGCAACCGGGCCACACAAACAAGCAAAGCCCCATCTGCAGGATGCAGGCAGCATGCAAAACCATGCCCCCTCCTGTCCGCGGAAAAAACCTTTTTTCATGAAACCAGTCCCTGGTGCCCAAAAGGTTGGGGGTGATTGATATAGATCAGTGATGGCGAACCTTTTAGAGACTGAGTGCCCAAACTGCAACCCAAAACCCACTTATGCATCGTCGGGTGCCGGGTGGGTGTGGTCCATTGGGTGGGTGTGGCCAATTGGGGGGTATGGCCCATTGGGTGGGCGTGGCTGCGGTGGTAACAGCAGACTGGGTGGGACTAAAAAGTTCAATCAATCAATTCCAACTTTGCAAGATCTTTTTTTTTCCCCACGAGAAGTTGAAATTGACTGATTGAACCTTTTTTTTTTTTTGCACACGGCGGCAGAGGCCTAAAGCAAAAAGGTTTTATAAAACCCAGCTGAAGGCCTAGGACTGGGGTGACGGTGTGTGTGCCCACAGAGAGGGCTCTGAGTGCCGCCTCTGGCACCCGTGCCACAGGTTCGCCACCACTGATATAGATTATAGAGATACATGTTTAATGCACACAGAAATACACACTTATAGAGTTATGTATATAAAAAAATTATGTGTATTTCAGTCTGTAAAATGTCCCAGGCGTGGATTTGCTCAAATTTTTTGATCTAATTTTAGAAAGGTGGGACAGTAACAGATGAAATGTTGCCCAAATCCTATGCAAGATTTAAAAAATCCGTTTTGCCCACGAAACCCCTCGCTTGCCAAGAAAACGACACGTGAATAAAATCACAAGGAATCAACTGTACCCGAAGGATGAAGGAAATCGGGGGGGGGGGGTATTAAGAAATATGAAAAATAAAGATTTCGTTAAATCTCCCAGCAGAAAATCACAGGCAGCCGTTTTAAATCGTGCAGCCCCAGAGGAATACAATTTGGGGAGAGAAAGAACATGCAGCAGCAGCAGCAGCAGCAGCCGACATGTTTCAGCCTTGTCGCTTTGCTGCTTCCACACCGCCGAGGAAACCAAACCGCCCGACTTGCTCCCGGCTTCTCCTCCGACCTGCCCTCCACTCACCTCCCAGGAGCCGCTTCGACCCCTGAAACAGCGAAAGAGGCACCCGCGACGCCATCCTCCTCTCCTGGGTGAGCCGGAAGAGGAAGTTCCTCTGCCCTTCTCCCAAATCCTCTCTAGAAATCCAATCCTCTATCGTTTCCACTCGTTCCGTCTCCGCCTCTACCCTTCCAGTAGACTACCGGTAGCAAAGCCATTACTGTACTATACAGTATTCACGGCTTTCTAGGCCCGAGTGTCGCTCGTTTGTAGGTCGCCATCTAGTGACATAAGGCTGAATAACACGCTCTTCTATTTCTACCCTAAAGCGTTTGCAAGGTGTTTTCATTGATTCCGTGGTCCGTTATGTGCCATTAAATTGTATTCGACTCCCACCGAATCCATGAATAGCTTTCGTCCATGACCATCTAGAGGTTAAGGACAGAGAAAGATGGAAAGGTAGTGTTATAAGCTTTTTGAAAGTATAAAGTAGGCATAGACCATATAGAAAAAAGGCAATTGCAATAGACCAGTGTTTCTCAACCTTGACAATTTTAAGGCATGTGGACTTCAACTCCCAGAATTCCACAGCCAGCATTGCTGGCTGTGGAATTCTGGGAGTTGAAGTCCACATGCCTTAAAATTGTCAAGGTTGAGAAATACTGCAATAGACAATGTTATATGAGAGCCATTTTGGTGTAGGGTTAAAACCTTAGGCTAGGAACTCAGACGGTGAGTGGGAATCCTAGGCAGAAAGTCTGCTGTGGAGGCCTTTGGGT
>NW_015389154.1:0-4594 GCF_001527695.2 Protobothrops mucrosquamatus | reverse complement strand
GAATTCCACAGCCAGCATTGCTGGCTGTGGAATTCTGGGAGTTGAAGTCCACATGCCTTAAAATTGTCAAGGTTGAGAAATACTGCAATAGACAATGTTATATGAGAGCCATTTTGGTGTAGGGTTAAAACCTTAGGCTAGGAACTCAGACGGTGAGTGGGAATCCTAGGCAGAAAGTCTGCTGTGGAGGCCTTTGGGTCAGTTCCTCTCCCAGCCCCAGAAAGGAGGCCGGGAGGTCACCCACCTGCCCGTACCTCTCACCTGCAGCTCTGCTTGCCTGGGATTCCTGTCTCTTCCCACATCACCGACAAATGAGGTCCTTACTTAATGATCCAAGTGGTCCTGGAGTTGTAATGGCAACTGGAACTGCCCGGATTCCCCTATGTGAGGTTATGTGTGACATTGCTTTTTATAACCCCATTAAGGGTTATGATGGATCTTCTTCTACCTCCGTGGCGAATTCCAGTCGGGATGAGTAGGAGAGGAATGGCTAAGTCCTAGGTTCCTGCAATATTGGGTACCCCGGGGCTGAAGCCCTTTGCTGCTCCTTTTTAACACCTGCATGAAACCTCCCTCTCTCCCCCCTTCCCCCAAGCACTGGGATAAGTGGAGGCATCAGAAGCTTCATTTGTCACCAGGTTTTTGTTTTTATGCATTTGGTTTTAATAGCATGGTTTTTGTGTTAATTTTTGATAGGCAGCTGGCCAGAATTTGTTTTAAGTAACATAGGTGGCTATATAAATGTTTTAATGTTGAATCCAACAAAGGTTCTGCTGAAGATGCCCATCTGCAAGTTGCTTGAGGCACAATGCATTTCTTTATTCATCAAATGTATATGCCGTTCATCCCAGTTAATGTCTCCCATTTAACTCCTTGCAAGGAGAAACAATATCAGTTTCAAGCAAAAATGGCACCAGGCATCAACCTTGTTAGTAAAGCCAGGCCTAGTTAAACTTCTAATTTGAACAAAAGAATCACATTTCTGGAATTCCCCGAGGCTCTGCATTTTGCCATTTGCAATGTATTCTGTATTAGGGTTCTATTGCTGTAACCGCCTAGAGACACCATGAGTTGGTCTGCCATAAAAATTTTCTTATTAAATAAAAATACATGCAACCATATTTATATTCTGCCTTTATTACATGTAGAAATAACTCGAGGCAGAAAACATTCCTCCTCTATCTTCCTCCTATGCTTTTCAGTTCTTTTCTGCAAAGGGTATGCTAGCTGGGAATTTATGGGGCTTGAAAGCTGGAGGGCACCCAGGTTGAAGAAGGCTGGAGTTCTATGATCATCGCTGATCAAACAGCAAAAAAAATAAAAAAATCACCCCTAAAGCCCTTTTTGTAGTAATTGTACAATTTCTGCTAAATATCTTGCTAAGATATTTGCGTTTGATAGCTGGAACAGGGGGGTTGTATAGAGCCAGAACACATATTTATAGTTGATTGGCTGGAGAGTACTGGCTCTAGTGGGAGGCAATCTGCACTGCGATTGGTTGCTGTGGGTGCGAAGGGGAAGTTTCCCTCCCCCCCCAGCCCTTTTCTTCTGTGTGCTGTATTTGATGCTCCTATTTGTCTAACTATCTTGTTTGCTGTAAATATAGACGTAATATATATATATAATATATATATATAAAACTACAAGTTTGTTTCAGCGTCTATGACTTCATTTGGATACCGGCTGCGCAGTTCCCTGAAATATCTAGCAAATCCTCACATAACCAGATACATGCACTTAACTTTTATCAAAGTACCGGTAATATTTTCCAATTTTTTTCTCTCCTCCATCATGTCTAATATATGTGTGATTAAAAAGAATCTGGTAAGGAATTAACTATTTAATTTCTCAGCTGTATTACCAAATGGAGAAGAAAAATGAAATTCATGTCTTCTCTACATCCATCTCTTTCTGCACCAAGTGGATTTTCTTATGTGTAGCAAGGGAGGAATTTTGTGTGAAGAATCGTCCACACTCTGTACATTTGAATGGTTTCTCCCCTGTATGTAAACCTACATGATTTATAAGGCTAGACCTAGTACTGAAACCTTTCCCACAGTCAGGACACTCATACGGTTTCTCCCCTGTGTGAATCCTCTGGTGGGTCACCAAGCCAGATTTCCAACTAAAACTTTTCCCACAGTCTGAACACTTGTGGGGTTTCTCTCCTGTGTGCAACTTCATGTGGCTGGTAAGATTTGATCTAGTATTGAAGCTTTTCCCACACTCTAGACAATCATATGGTTTCTCTCTGGTGTGAGTCCTCTGATGTATCATAAGATTGGAATTCCGACTCAAACTTTTCCCACAATCAGGACATTCATACAGTTTGCCTCCTGTGTGAATCCTCTGGTGTATCATCAAGTTGGAATGCCGAGTAAAACTTTTACCACAATCTGGACATTCATACGGTTTCTCTCCTGTATGAGTCCTCTGGTGTATCACCAGGTAAGAGTTCTGACTGAAACTTTTCTCACAATACAGACACTCATACGGTTTCTCTCCTGTGTGCGTCCTCCGGTGTATCACCAAGTCAGAATTTCGAGTGAAATGTTTCCCACAATCTGGACACTCATACGGTTTCTCCCCAGTGTGAATCCTCTGGTGTATCGCCAGGTCAGAATTCCGCCTGAAACTTTTTCCACAATCCAGACACTTGTATGGTTTTTGTCCTGTGTGAGTCCTCTGGTGTGTCACCAGGTGGGAAGGCCGACTAAAGCTTTTCCCACAGTCTGGACACTTATATGGTTTCTCTCCTGTGTGAGTCCTCTGGTGTACTACTAGATCAGAATTCCGAATGAAATTTTTCCCACAACGTGTGCACACATACACTTTCTCTCCTGTATGAGTGTTCTGGTGTATCATCAGGTCAGAATTTCGAATGAAACCTTTCCCACAATCTTGACACACATATGGTTTCTCTCCTGTGTGAGTCCTCTGGTGTATCACCAGGTTGGAATTCTGACGGAAACTTTTCCCACATTCCTGACAGACATACGGTTTCTCTCCTGTGTGCGTCCTCTGGTGTATCACCAGGTTGGAATTCTGATTGAAACTTTTCCCGCATTCTGGACACTCAAATGGTTTCTCTCCGGTGTGTGTCCGCTTGTGTATCACCAGTGTGGCATGCTTACTGAACTTTTTGCCACACTGTGGGCACTGATAGGGCTTTTCTCCATTATGGGTTCTTTTATGCTCAAAAAGTTGGGAGCTGTAGCAAAAGACTTTGCCGCATTCAGAACATTGGTACGGTTTTTCACCAGTGTGGGTCCTCTCATGCATAATCAGCTGTGATTTGCAATCTGCGTTTTTTCCACAATATGTACATCTGTGAAGGTTTTCCACCACTGATAACCTTGGGTTCTTGAGGAGGTCAAAAATATTTGTGATCCTTTCTTGGATGGTGCTTTGATTCAAGCTGCTTCTTTCCTCACAGGATGGCGCCTGCATTGCTTTCTGGAATGACTGATGCCTCCCCACAGACTTCTAGATATTGCCTCTTTTTTTTAATTTGAAAATGTTCCTCCTTTTATCTTTTCATGTAAAGTTTCCTTGAGTTCCAGATATAATTTTTTTTCCCAGCTCAAAACTTTTTCCTATTTTTTTTCCTCACTTGTTGCTCACTTGATGGAGAAGAAGAGTTTTGTGGCTTTTTGGAGGGAAAGGAAAAGATGTTGATTATCAGATGTAAAGGATTTGCTTCCCTTTTTAGTCCTGCTTCTGATTCTCTGCTGTCCAGAAGGCTCTTCTTAACATTCTCTTTGTCTATAAGATTCACATAAAAGGGTTACTTTAATTACTGTTTATAAAATGGTTGCACAAGATGTGCAAACAAGAAAAAGAAGCATATATTGCAATGAAAAAACAAATATGCCAAAATGACATTAACAGATTAACCACTAACATGCATTATGACACAAAGCCAGATCCAAGTTCAAATATCCACACAATTGTGAAATTCTCTTGCTAACTTGGGTAAATTACAAAATGCTAGCATTGCAAATTGTTATCATATGTACCAGGAAATACTGCGAGAATAGATTATATAGATACACATATATGTGAAAGAAATACAGAAACACGCCCCTATGCATGCATGCATGCATGCATGTATGTAGAGAATCCATGCTTTTTCAGTCTGCAAAATGTCTCAGAAATGGGTGCAAAGCATATGCGGGCGTTAACAGAGGAAATGGTGTCCAAAGCCTCTGTAAGATTTAAAGCACCAGTTTTAAGCCCTGGTGGCTCAGTGGTTAGAATACAGGATTACAGACTAATTCACTGCTCACTGTCAGGGGTTCTTTTTGACCCGCTCAAGGTTGACTCAGCCTTCCATCCATCTGAAGTCAGTAAAATGAGGACCCAGATTATTGGGTGCAATATGCTGACTCCGTCAACCACTCAGAGAGGGCTGTAAAGCATTATGAAGCAGTATATAAAATCTCTAAGTGCTATTGCTATTTTGCCTATGAATTGCCTCACTTGCCAAGAAAACAACACACTGATAAAAAGCACAAGGAGTCAAAAGTGAAGTAGACTTTTTAAACCTCCCACTCAACATAAAATTGCAGGCAGCTTAAAGCATGCAGCACCA
>NW_015389153.1:73531-85301 GCF_001527695.2 Protobothrops mucrosquamatus | reverse complement strand
ACTGCTGTTGTTTTTCTCTCGCTAATTGACGACGTCTGCGAGCATCAATTAGCAAGTCCAGGTGTGAGCCTTCCGAATCTGACTCATGCTCCTCACACAGCTGAGCTTCATCAGAAACACGACTGGAGGGGCCAGGCTCTTCATCAAGCCGTGAGTCCTGTAATTCATCAGAGCCTCCCTCTGACCCTGACGGCCCCTCCAAGGCCTCCTCCACCTCCTCCTCAGATTCCTCAGACTCAGCTGTTGGGAACATAGGCTGGCATGGAATCACAACACAGCCCAACAGATTATGAGTTGATTCAAATCCACTACAGGAACAGGAGAACTGGAGGAATCTTGAGTCTCTATGTTTTGAAGTCAAAAAATGTAAACAGTAAAAATATATATAAATATAATCATGCCTTAATATAATCTTCTCTATTTACTGAGAGCCTGGGCCTGATTGCGCACATTTAAGAAGGCGGAAGAACTGGGAGAAAAATGGGGCCGTCTTCCTTCCTCACCTCATCAGCAAAACTCTTCCTTGTTGTCCCACAGTGATGTCCTTCAGACCGTCCCCCGTAAGATCTCTTCCTCCGCTGAGGGCTTGGCCAAAGTAAGAAAACTGTCCAGAAAACTTCAGTCCCGCAATGCGCTGTGGAAAGGTCAAGGAAGGTAAGCAAGGAAAAAGATGAGGGTCACAAATGGCTATTACACGACACGGATGCTGCAACAGTTGTAAATGCAAGCCAGTTGCCAGTTGCCCGGATTGTGATCCCATGACCATGGGAATGCTGTGACAGTCATAAGTATGAGGACAAGTCATAAGTAACTTAACAACCATGGCAAGAAAAGTCATAAAATGGGGCAAAACTCACTTAACAAAGGTTTCACTTAGCAACAGAAATTTTGGGCTCAATTGTGGTCATAACTCGAGGACTACCTATATGTATGTATGTATATACGTACATATGTATGGAGAGAGGGGGGGAGAGAAAGGGAGAGAGGGAGATAAAACAGATAAATAGAAATGAAAGGTAATAGATAATGGAGGGAGAGATGACAGATAGATAGATAGATAGATAGATAGATAGATAGATAGATAGATAGATAGATAGATAGAGGGGGAAAGGGAGGGGGAAGCATTTTACGTGTGTATGCGCATGGGGCCACAAGCGCACACGTGACACAAAAGGAGCGGGACTAGCACTTGTGTGATGCTCGCTAGCCCTGCCCCGTTCTTGCGTGGCACAGCGCCGTCTGTTTTTGCACCCGCAGCGCGTCGTTGTCATCCCATTTTTATGCCTCATGGCACGGCAGTGGCCCATTTTCACGCTCCACAGTGCAACGACGTCCCCTTTTTGCACCCTGCGGCATGGCGGCGGCCCATTTTCGTGCCCCATGGCATGGCAGTGGCCCGTTTTTATGCACTATGGCGCTACTGCAAGTGGATGGGTGTGCACGCACATGTGTGTGCACTGGCTGGTCTGTCCTGCAGCCTCATGGCCAGCAGGCCAGGGCCCACTACCCCTGATCATCTTTGTTGGTCTTCTCTGTACTCTTTCTAGAGTCTCAACATCTTTTTTACATCGTGGTATGGGTAAGTGGTACAGGGTAGAGTTTTCCCAGTAGATCAAGAGGCACCTGGGCACCACCCCACTCTGTGGTTCGTGCTTTTTTTTTTTAAATGACAACTCAGAAAACACTGCAAGGGTGTGTAAGGGTGTGGTTTTGAGGTTCTGCAAAGAGGAAGTGAACAAAAGATGGCGATTGTTGAGAAGAGTTGTGCAAAGGCACTCTTAGATGTCTTCATGGCATCTCCAAGTCTTGCTTCCAGAGGAGAAAGAGAGCCATTTGATCAAGCAAATCCTAAGGATCGGCTCACCTGAACATAACTGCGCTTGATGGATGCCCTTTTCCCTGAAAAGATATACACGGCTCCTGCATTCTCATCTTCCAAGGGAGCCCCAATGGCTACATCTGTCCATTTGTCCCCCGTGATGTCACCCACTTCTGCCATGCTGGCCCCAAAGCGACCAAACAAATGTCCTGGCTCTCCTTTTAAAGCTGTGTTGCTGTCTGTGCACGAAAACGCTTCCTTCTGCAAAATGTAAGAAAAACACACTGGAATGCAAATGGATTTCTCAGAAGGCAACCCCCGTAATATGGGCTTTACAAATTTCTCAAAAATTCTAGATTATACTTCAGTATATTTTATTAAACATCTCTGAACATATCTGGGACTTCTGGGACTTGTAGTTTAGTGAAGGTTCTGAACATCTAGCCCCGTGGTGGCGAACCTATGGCATGCGTGCCACAGGTGGCACTCAGAGCCCTCTCTGTGGGCACGCACGCCATCGCCCCAATTCTAGACTTCAGCTGGGTTTTATAAAACCTTTTCGCTTAAGGCCACTGCCGCCGTGTGCCAAAAAAAAAAAAAAGTTCAATCAATCAATTTCAACTTCTCACGGGAAAAAAAAAGATCTCGCAAAGTTGGAATTGATTGATTGAACTTTTTAGTCCCAACCAGTCTGCCGTTACCACCGCAGCCGTGCCCACCCAATGGGCCACATCCACCCAATTGACCACACCTACCCAATGGGCCCCGCCCACCCGGCACCCGACGATACATAAGTGGGTTTTGGGTTGCAGTTTGGGCACTCGGTCTCTAAAAGGTTCGCCATCACTGACCTAGCCTTTCCTTTCATTGCATAAACCAGGGGTCCCCAACCCCCGGTTCGTGGACCAGTACCGGGCAGCGGCATGCTAGCAACCGGTCCGCACAAACAAGCAAAGCCCCATCTGCGAGATGCAGGCAGCACACAAAACCACACACCCTCCGGTCCATGGAAAAACCTCTCTCCACAGAACCGGTCCCTGGTGCCCAAAAGGTTGGGGACCTCTGGCATAAACCATCATTTCTAGAATTCCCCAGATACAATAACCCCCATTTGGGGTTTACTGCATAAATGGATCCTCAGTGTTTCACAACTCCTGGCACATATACAGTTTTATGTCAAGTGTCACACTCATTTCAAATATTTGTTTGCTGTATTGGAGATCAGCCTTCAAAAAATATCGGTAGTCCTCAATTTACAATGATAAAGGAGCCTGCCCAGTACGGTCATAAATCATGACAGTTGTAAAGTAGATTAGCCATGCCACTAGCTTGATTTTATGACTTTTTTTTTTTTGCAGTGGTCATTAAGCAAACACCAGGGTTGTAAAGCAACACTCACAGATGTCAAGCAAACCAATTGTTCGCTAAGGACTAGTTTTGCCAAAAATCAGAAGTTTTTGGCAAAAACGTTGTAAAACGCGTTCATATGAACACAGGATGCTGTGAATGCAAACTGGCTGCTAATGCAGACCAGAATTTCAGAACCAGGTCACAGAGATCAGGGTGATCCCTGATCTCCCTTCCTTCCGCCGCGCCCTTAAGACATGGCTATTCCAACTTGCAGGACTGGCCTAGGGGAAAATTTTAATGGGGTTTTAAAGCAATTTTTAAATTAATTCGACCAAATTATTAATATTTGATTTTACTTATGTTTTTAAATTTGTAGTTTTTTGGGGATTAGTGTTTTATCTGGTTGTTAGCCGCCCTGAGTCCGGAAGGAGAAGGGCGGGATATAAATTAAATAAATAAATAAATAAATAAATAAACAACCTTAGTAACTCCAAAGAGTCACTAAGCAACCAGTCGTAAAGCAAGGGCTACCTGTAATAAAAGCAAAAGTTTCTCCTCAACCTGATTTACAATATATACCTGGGAATTTCTGAGCAGAGGTTGGAAATCATAGAAACTCTAGAGCTGTCCGTCTTCCGCCGTCATTTATTCCCTGCTTCATAGACCCAGGAGTCTCTTACCTTAACAAGACAGATGTGAACCCTTCCACCTGCAGTGGCATCGTAGTACATGGGAGCGCCAACCAGAACTAAATCTGTGCTTGTGTCTTGATTGAGGTCCACTGGGCACAGAGTTGCCCCAAAGTAAGAACCAACCTGTTGCATCAAATAATCACCTCTTAATTTCATTCTCCTTAAAAAAAAATGGAGCAAGATCATCATTTGCATATTTTATGTTCTAACTGCTAAGGTAACCAACCGTCCTCCTTTAGGGAGGACAGTCCTCCTTTTGTGAGTTCTGTCCTCCCTCAAAAAGTGTCCTCCTACATGTCCTCCTTTTCGATATTTGAAGACTAATCTACAGGGCTTTTTTTTCTCATAGAACGCTCAGAACGGCGTTCCAGCACCTTTTTTTGATGGGTTTTTTTTTCAACTTTTGCATGAGCTGTGCTACTCCCCTTATTGGCTTTCAAAAGCCAATAGGAATTGCTGC
This sequence comes from Protobothrops mucrosquamatus, assembly GCF_001527695.2. Classification (NCBI taxonomy): domain Eukaryota; kingdom Metazoa; phylum Chordata; class Lepidosauria; order Squamata; family Viperidae; genus Protobothrops; species Protobothrops mucrosquamatus. The sequence goes on along the minus strand of NW_015389153.1, from coordinate 80,980 downwards.
TGAGCGCGCCAAAACACCCGGCCAGCAAACTTTGCACATGTAAGTTGTCTGCAGCAAAGGCAAATTGGCAGGAACTTTGCACCCCTCCCTGCTACCCAACTACACCATCTCCTACCTGGAGGAGACTGGAGCGGCGACGCCACGGTAACTTTCTCTTGATTTTCAGCCCTGCAAGGGCAATAATGGCTGTGGGTGCAAGAGGCAGAGCAGCAGGGCTGCTGCAGGCGGGGGTGTGAGGGGCGGCAGTGGCCAGCTTTCCCCGTGCTGTGGGAGCTGTGGGGCCTGCTCTACATGGGGCTGTGCAGGGTGGGCGGTGGTGCTGGCGGGGCGGCTGCAGGCGGGGTATGTCGATGGCGGGCTGCCCCCCGGGGCCAGAGCTGGTGCAGCTGGTGCTTTGGGAGCTGCGGGGCCCACTCTACATGGCGGGGCAGCAGTGCTGGCGGGGTGGCTGTGGGCGGGGGCGCGGCATGTAAGCATAATTACAATATAAAATGTTATTGTTACAAATTTTTTATTATGCATTTATCATATTATAGTGTATTCTGTATCATTGTTGCAATGAATAAAATGTTTCTTTTATTTATGATATTTTTTCTTCAATTTATTTGTGTCCTCCTTTTCATTGTAAAAAAGTTGGTCACCTTATAACTGCAGAAGCCGAGACGTTACTGCCCGAGGCATGAAGTATTATGTTTTTGAAGAATCTAATCTTCAGGCCTGCAACAATATGTTATGAAGCAAGTAGGCCATATCAAGGACATTTTCAGAAATTTAGGGTCCTTCTCTTTGGTTCTTTGCAGCCCTCTAAAACAGTGTTTCTCAACCTTGACAATTTTAAGGCATGTGGACTTCAACTCCCAGAATTCCACAGCCAGCATTGCTGGCTGTGGAATTCTGGGAGTTGAAGTCCACATGCCTTAAAATTGTCAAGGTTGAGAAACGCTGCTCTAAAATCAGCTGTGTTAGTGTTTGGTGGCTGAACTTCTGGCAGCTCAACCGAAAACAAAGCAAAGATTTCTTTATCTTTCAGCTATGAAGCTCTCTGCAAAGCTGGGAGAAATTCCCTTTCCCATTAGCAGGGATTTTTGCCTCTCTGGAAAGAGATTAACCAGCAGAAAGATGAACCTTTCAATCTGAGATTTAAAGTCAAGCTATGACAAGTATTTAATGGCCTGGTAAGTCCTGGTATTTTGGAATTACCAGCCCCATTCTCTCCACACAGCACCTCCATCTTGGTTGGAATTATGGAACTTTTTATATCAACACATCTTGAAGCTGTAATGGAGCGATCTAAGGAGACATGCCAGGAAGATTTAGTATCTATGGAGTATTTATCAGACAAAACCTGTGCTTTTGTCTCCAGCGTGTGAAAGCCTGGAGAACCAAGGTCAGATATATATATATATAGAGAGAGAGAGACTGAGACAGACAGATGCATTTCATAATAACATCTGAACACTGTCAGCTGCCTTTTTTCTGACAACTGATCCACTCTCAGCCTATTGGGAGACAGAGGCAGGGAAAAGATGTAAGATTTGAACCTTAAGATATGTGTTCATAGACAGGTAGTCCTTGACTTATAATCATTCGTTTAGCGACTGTTCAAAGTTACATCACTGAAATAAAGTAACTTCTGACCAGGTTTCACACTTATGACTGTTGTAGTGTGGGTGTGTGATCAAAATTCAGAAGTTTGGCAACTGGCCTGTATTTATGACCGTTGCAGTGTCCCGGGATCATGCGATCACCCTTTCGCGATCTTCTGACAAGCAAAGTCAATGGGGAAGCCAGATTCACTTAACAACCGTGTAATAACTTAACACTTGCACTGATTCACTAAACAGCTGTGACAAGAAAGGTTGTAAAATGGGGCAAAACTTACTTAACAACCATCTCGCTTAGCAACAGAGATTTCAGGCTCAACTGTAGTCATAAGTCGAGGATCACCTGTATGTGCCTTTGAACCTTTGCTCAATAGCCTTCATGGCCGAGTAATGTTTTTTGGGGGAACCTGATGCACAGCTTCTTTCAGAGGTTTTATCCGCACTCTTCAATCTCTTTGGAGTTCTTTTATCTCAGTTCGTACCTGCTCCCCTACTGCCTCCATCTTCAGCAGCCATTCCCCACTCAGGGCTTCATTCTCAAAGTAGACAACTTTGCCGATGTGGTCATAGCGAGGGGCTCCCACAACCAGACCATTCCTCCCGTTGAACCGGACAGGCTGAGAAGAATAGCCTAGAGGGGAGACGAGACAGCTAAAATAACTCAAATGATGGTAGAATAATCTTTAAACTTATAGTCAAGCCTGGGATGCATTTATTTGGAGGTAGTCCTTGAATTCTGACCACATTTGGGACCGAAATTTGCATTGCTAAGGAAGGCAGTTGTTAAAATTGAGTCATGCCCAATTTTAAGACCTTTTTTTGGGGGGGCTTTTAAGCAAATCACTACAGTTGTTAAGTGAATAATGTGGTCATTAAGCGAATCTGATTTCCCCCATTGATTTTGCTTGTCAGAAACTAGCTGGGAAGGTCTCAAATAGTGATCACGTGATCCTGGGATGAACACAATGATCATAAATGCATGCTGGTTGCCATTTGCCCAAATTTTGATCATGTGACTACGGGGATGCTATGCAGTGGTGGGATTCAAATATGCGAACAACCGGTTCTCTCTGTGGATGCTGCTTCTGGAAGTCCATTCTGGGCCTGGGAGACAAAAAATTAGCTACCAGTTCTGCCGAAGTGGTGTGAACCATTGATGCTATGATAGCCATAGGAGTGAAGACTTTTTCCAGTGCTGTTGCAACTTTGAACGGTCGCTAAACAAATGGTTGTAGGTGTAGAGCTCCCTGTAGTGTCTCAATTCAGGATTGCGTCTTTTTTTTTAGACATGAAAAGTAAAGTTTGTCAAAATCTAGTTACTGACTATTCATTAAAATTGCAGCTTCTATGTTCTAGATCGGGGTGGGCAACCTTGGCTCTTTTATGACTCGTGGACTTCAACTCCCAGAATTCCTGAGCCAGCCATGCTGAGGGGAAAGGGAGAGGTTTCCAAGCTGAGCCATGCTGGCTCAGGAATTCTGGGAGTTGAAGTCCACGAGTCACAAAAGAGCCAAGGTTGCCTACCCCTGGTCTAGATGTTTGAGATTGTAGACAAAAAAGAAGAAGACACAAAAAGTCATAATACGTCAAAGAGCTGAGGTTGCAAACCCGAGTAACTTTTCAGAGTGACATTAAAATTAGAGAGAATTTTAGAGCTAGCAGGATCCCGCATTTTGGGGGACCACAGAATGAATTCAGAATTTTGATAGCATGTTATAGATGGCACTCTCTAAAAATAGTTACGATGGGCAGGATCAACTGCCAAACATGTGCCATATTTAAAGGCAAACGGCAGGTCATCCTCGGCTTTGCAACCATCCATTTAGCAACTCTCTGAAGTTACAACAGCACCGAAAAAAGTGCCTGACAAGCAGTCCTTGCATTTACAATCAGAGCAGCACCTCCACAGTCACGTGACCAAAAGTCAGACATCTCAAGGATCACATGACTGCCCTCAGTGGCCTTCCCAGCTGGCCTCTGACAACTAAAGTCAATGGGAAGATTCACTTAAGGACCGCATAATTCACTTAATAACTGCAGTGATTTGCTTAATATCTGTGGTAACAGAGGGTAATAAAATTGGCATGACTCATTTAACAGCCACCTACCATCAACAAAAATTTCTGGTCCCAATTGTGGTCGTAAGTGTAGGACTACCTGTAGTAACTTGCCTTCTCATATTGAACTGAATGGAAAATCGTCAAATCTGGTTAGAAGAAAGCCTTGTATAGTCCAAAATAATAGAGATAATTATTAGAATTAGAATTATTAGAATTAAAATTAGAAATATTAGAATTAGAATAATTAGAATAATTGGAAATGGAAGTAGAAGTGGAAGTGGAAGTGGAAGTAGAAGTAGAAGTAGAAGTAGAAGTAGAAGCAGAATTCTTTATTGGCCAAGTGTGAGTGGACACACAAGGAATTTGTTTCCAGTGCAGAAACTCTCAGTGTACATACAAGCAACAAAGTGATAAATCATGATCATAATCATCATAAAATACATTCATCATAAATCATAAGATAAAACACTCAGTATAGTCATAGGATACCAAATAAACAATCAACATAAATCATACTAGGGTATTAAATAAAACGAGTAATACAAATAATAAGATACAAGCAAAACGAGTCTAATTATAATAATTTCAGAAGAACGCCTTATTGGAAAGAGAGGGGGCGTTGTCAACCAATCAGTTGTCTCTGAGGGAGATGCACAATCATAGAATATGCTGGAGGGCGTGAATTTTGGGATTTATTTCTTACCAAGATAGGAATTATTCATATCTTTGACGGTGCTGGATATATTAATAAATTCTGGATCTCGGTTACTGGTTTGATATAGAGTCAATCCTCCAGACCAGTCGTAGGCTCCCACAGCTCCAAGGACAGGGCCTTGCTAAATCACAGCAAAAAGTTAGAATAGGAATACAAGATCAACTGAAAAAAATAAAATAAATAAAAACAACAGTTAAGAAAAGATTAACTACCTATTGTTGCAAGTTGGTATAGATCGTCTTCAATTTATGACCAGCGGCTTAGCAATTGTTTGCAGTTATGACAGATCCCCCAAAAATGGACTTATGACCTGGATTTGAAGTCCTGACATCCAGACCTCTTCCCAGAATCATGTGATTGTATTTTGGGCACTTGGCAAAAGATTTGCCTTTATGACTATTTGCAACACCCTACGGTCATGGGGTGCAGTTTACAATGTTTTTTATTAGAAACCTATGTGACAAAAATCACCCCATAGCGAACAATGGGTTCACTTAACAATTGCTGTGTTTGCTTAACGACCACTGCAAAAAAGGTTGTAAAAGAGACCAGTCACATGGTGACCCATTTATGACCATCATGACTGGCCTAAAGTCACCCTTTCATGGTTAAAGTAGGATTTGAACTCCCTGTCTCCCACTTTCTAGCTTCATGACTTAACTTCCTAGCCCAGGGGTCGGCAACCTTGGCTCTTTTATGACTCGGGGACTTCAACTCCCAGAATTCCTGAGCCAGCATGGCTCAGCTTGGAAACCTCTCCCTTTCCCCTCAGCATGGCTGGCTCAGGAATTCTGGGAGTTGAAGTCCACGAGTCATAAAAGAGCCAAGGTTGCCTACCCCTGCCCTAGACCAAGCTTGTTCTAATATCCATCCATTGCTTTCTCACATACCTTCCCTCCCCCAAAAAACCATTCAAAACTTTGGAAAAATATGCATTTTCATAAGACATTTCTGCAAAGCTAAGCTATCTCTGGCCATTTCAGCAGCATAATTTAATCTGAGTACTGGTCATTTTGAGCAATGTTCCAGTATAGAACTTTTTAGTTTAAGATTTCGGGAGCTCTTGGAGAAGATAGAAATTGTTACGGTATTGAGGGTAGGAGAGAGAAGGAGAAAAAGGGATCATTCATTCTCCATCACTAAGGATCTTCTAACAGATTGTCGCCAAGAATGCAGTGGGTGGAAGCTCATCACAGGGAAATTCAACATGAAATAAGGAGGAATTTCCTGAGTGAGCATGATTAATCAGGAGAATAGCTTGCCTCCTGAAGTTGTGGGTGCTCCATCTCTGGAGGTGTTCAAGAAAAGCTTACACCAGGGCTTTTCAACCTTTTCACCCATTGTACCACTTTTAGGATATGGCAATTTCTGAGTACCACCAGTCGCCTAGCAAGCTGTCAAAAACTTGATGACCCCCCCCCAAAAAAAGGAAAAAAGTGATAAAGTACAGGTAGTCCTCGACTTACAACAGTTTGCTTAGTGACTGCTCGAAGTTACAAGGGCACTGAAAAAAGTGCCCCCCAAGCCACAGCCGAGCAAGACACCTGCCTGCCCACCCGGTGGCGCTCTTCCTCCTGTCCGAGGTTTTCATTGTTGAGAGCATTTCTGTTGAGGATTGGCAGTGGGGGTGGGGTGAGGGGGTGTTTGGTTTTTATTCCCCCCGTCTGCTGGGTGATTGCAGCAGGTTTTGGTCACTTCACATGACCCTGGGACACTGTGATCGTCATAAATATGGATCAGTTGCCAAGCATCTGAATCTAAATCACAAGACCCTGGAGATGCTGCAACATTCCAGCTGATTGGCGCTTCTTCTGAGCTCAGCAGAAGCGCCAGGATCAGTGCTGCTTTCCAGCTGATCGGCGCTTCTTCAGGGCTCAGCAGAAGCACCACGATCAGTGCCGAGCTCCAGCTGGAGCCTGGCGCTGATCCTGGTGCTTCCACTGAGCCCTGACAGCCCCGAAGAAGCACCGATCCTGGCGCTTCCGCTGAGCCCTGACAGCCCTGCAGCTCCAGCCATCTCTCGCTCAGGCTTGTGTGGTGCTGCCATCGGTTCAGCTCAATCCCCTCCCCTGCTACCACTTTTCTAGGATGGTCACGTACCACCTGCCAGGTGCCAATGTACCACAGGTGGTACCTGTACCACTGGTTGAAAAGTCCTGGCTTAGACAACAATTTGTTGGGGATGGTATAAGGATTCCTGCCTTGGGCAGGGAGTTGGCTAGAAAATCTCCAAGGTCCTTTCTGGTCTTCTGATTCTATGATTCTATTTGTTGTTGTTGTTAGTTGCGAAGTCATGTCCGACCCGTTGCGACCCCGTGGATAACGTTCCTCCAGGCTGATTCTATACTGGGCCCCAAAACACTCACCGGGATTAGCAGGGCACTTAAACCTTCCTGGGACATTTCCATCTGGAAGGAACTGCTTCTTTGGAACTGGGTGCCTATGGGGAGACAACGACAGCAGGCAAACAGGACAGAATGTCATCAGTAAGGATATGGAAAAAATTGCATGCTCTTGTTTTAGTCAGGAAAACCGACTAAACGGATAACTGAACAAATCAATGCAGAGTTTTCACTCCAGGCACAAACAGCTAGATTCAAACGATCCTACTTTGGACATATTATGCAAAGGCTGAGCTTTTTGGAGAAATCCATAGCACCAGGAAAGGCGGAAGGAAAGAGAACAGGATAACCAGAAACAAGGTGGACTTAGTTATATGGTAGCAATGGGAACATTGTTGATCTGAAGGACATGTTGGGGGTACATCCTCCTAGAGTAGTTTTTTTTCCCCAACATTGGCAATTTGAAGATGGTTGAGCTGCAACTCCCAGAATTTCCCAGCCAGCCATGCTGGCTGAGGAATTCTGGGAGTTGAAGTCCCACCCATCTTCAAGTTGCAAGGTTGAAAAGCAAAGCTGGCTGAGGAATTCTGGGACTTGAAGTCCCACCCATCTTCAAGTTGCAAGGTTGAAAAGCAAAGCTGGCTGAGGAATTCTGGGACTTGAAGTCCCACCCATCTTCAAGTTGCAAGGTTGAAAAGCAAAGCTGGCTGAGGAATTCTGGGACTTGA
>NW_015389153.1:68225-72884 GCF_001527695.2 Protobothrops mucrosquamatus | reverse complement strand
TAACTAATTGCTGAGAAAACCTTTACCAGTAAAAATATTGAGAATTTGGTGGGAGAAATAAACTAAAATAAGGATTGTAACAGGATCGATGATAAGGCAATCCAAATGACTGAAAAGAAAAGAAATGTATTAACATGATGATTATTTTTTTAGGAATATTGGAAAAAATATATACTAAATTGTCATTTATTAAAACAATAAGAATTGTATTAACTCAATGTCTGCAAAAAAAAAGGATGCTTTGGGGAAAGAGGAAATTAACCAAAATTAATATAGTCTGGGACACAGACGATAGAAATCAATTGTTAAGGACTGTTTTTACAAATGTAACCCAGAACAACACACTGTTTATCAATTATTGAATGACTTATGCTTGTGTAAAAAATTAATAAAAAATATAATACCAAAAAAAATGTTTCAAACCGTAAAAAAAAGAGAGAGAGAAAAGTACCAGTTTTACTCCTCCTTTTATATCCCCTCCTCTCTCCTCCCTCCACCTTTTATATCTTCTCTTCTCCCCCCCTCCTCTTTTTATGTCCTCTCCTCTCTGCCCCCTCCTTTCCCTTTTCTCTTCCAGCGCGCTGGAAGTACCAATCAGATGGAGCTGTGTGCGCCGATTCTGGGCTCTCAGCAGAGTCCGGGCAACACCGCAGTTCCAGCTGACTCTTTCGGAGGCCTCTTTGGCGCTGCTGCCACTTCAGCTCATCCACTTTTACACTTTTTTTACTTTTTTTTTTAACAGTGCTTTTCAGCCCATTGTACGTGTACCACCTGCCAGGTGCTGAAGTACCAACAGTGGTACGCCTACCTTGGGGTGAAAAGCCCTGGTATATAAGACTCAGTGCTCTTGCTCTTGCTATCTCTGCTTGAGTCCCTCTTTAGGACAGCCCCCAAATCGGAAGCTTGTTCAGACCAGTAATACACCAAAGCGTAAGTAATAGATAAGCTCTATTGCAGTGATGGTGAACCTTTTAGAGACTGAGTGCCCAAAACCCGCCCCCCCATCCCTGGGCCTGCTCCGCCCTGCCCGCTGGGTCACCCACCACCTCAACAGCCCGCCACAGATCACCCAGGCAGTGCCATGGCGGTCACGCCCTCTGCCCGTGCCCCGCAGCATCATCTGTGCGCGATGGGGCGCGAGGGGGGAGTCTTGTCCTGCTGCCCGGCTACCATGTCCTTGGCTGCACTGCTTCGTGTGGGGTGATTCTCCTCCGGGAGGGCTGCTGGTGAGGAGGGGGCTGTGGGAGGAGGCAGGGCTGGAGTGTGTGCCCACAGAGCACACAGAGCGTGTGCCCACAGAGAGGGCTCCGAGTGCCACCTCTGGCACGCGTGCCATAGGTTCGCCACCACTGCTCTATTGCAAGTGGGTCATTCTGCCATTCTCACAATCACGCTTCTTCCTTCGGCTTTGTTTCAGGAAAAACTTTGTATATGAACTTCCCTCAGAAGGAATGCCAGGAAACAGCCAAAGAGATGGATCTGGGATTGCATCCTTTAAAAAAAAACCCAAAGTTACCTTCAATGGCAAAGATTTTGTTCTGTAACTGGTCCTGGATGCTTTTCAAAGCATTAAAATTATTGACTTTGAAAACGTGCTCATCGTCTGGCTCAGAAGCTATGTCTTTCAGTTCCTGCTGGACACCTATTGTTGAAAACGCATTGCCAACCTTAACGTGGGGGAAGAAGGAAAAAAGGCATTTCAAACACACTTTTTGCGTTTAGAAAACAATCAACGTGGCAGAGAAATGATGTGCACCACATTCATTTTGGTAGTGGCTCCAGGATTTGGATAACTCCTAAATCTAATGGACTATAAATAAAGTGTAATCTAAATTGCAGAGCTGTGGGTTGAATTTTGGGTAGAAGGTTGGAACCCTAAAGCAGGGCTTTTCAACCAGTGGTACGGGTACCACCTGTGGTACATTGGCACCTGGCAGGTGGTACATGACCATCCTAGAAAAGTAGTAGCTGGGGAGGGGAATGAGCTGAACCGGTGGCAGCACCGCACAAGCCTAAGCGAGAGACGGCTGGAGTGCAGGGCTGTCAGGGCTCAGCGGAAGCGCCAGGATCAGTGCCAGGCTCCAGCTGGAGTTCAGCGCTGATCCTGGTGCTTCTGCTGAGCCCTGAAGAAGCACCAATCAGCTGGAAAACAGCACTGATCCTGGTACTTCTGCTGAGCCCAGAAGAAGCACCGATCAGCTGGAATGTTGCAGCATCTCCAGAGTCTTGTGATTTACATTCAGATGCTTGGCAACTGATTCATATTTATGACGGTCACAGTGTCCCAGGGTCATGTGAAGTGATCAAAACCTGCTGCAACCACCCAGCAGATGGGTGGAATAAAAACCAACCCCACCCCACCCCACCCCTGCTGCCAATCCTCAACAGAAATGCTCACAACAATGGAAACCTCGGACAGGAGGAAGAGTGTGGCCGGGTGGGCAGGCAGGTGTCTTGCTCGGCTGTGGCTTGGGGGGCACTTTTTTCAGTGCCATTGTAACTTCAAACAGTCATTAAGCGAACTGTTGTAAGTTGAGGACTACCTCTACTTTATCACTTTTTTTCCTTTTTTTTTTGGTCATCAGGTTTTTGACACCTTGCTAGGCGACTGGTGGTACTCGGATATTGCCATATCCTAAAAGTGATACAATGGGTGAAAAGGTTGAAAAGCCCTGCCCTAAAGAATGACATCTGGCCAGCTGCACGTGACTGTTCCCAGTAAGGTTGATGCTAATAATATGGTCCCTCTTGGTAGTCTGAAATACAAGACTAATCAAATTTGGTCACTGGGGCTCCTAAGAAGATTCTCACCCCGATGGCATAACGGATGATCCCAGCTTGTTCAGCCTCTGGTATCACCTCCCAATACTCAGCTTCGTCTTTCGACTTGCATCCATCAGTTATCACAATAAGGATCTTTGTAGCCTCAATCCGAGATCCTTTTCCTGCGATAAACAGTTCCCTCCTAGAGAAGAAAAGGGAAGGAAGAAGGAACAGCGCTACTTAATATTTTTTCCAAGAGGAAGGAAGGAGAGGAAAAGAAAAGAGAGAAGAGGGGAAGGAGAAGGAGAAGGAGAAGGAGAAGGAGAAGGAGAAGGAGAAGGAGAAGGAGAAGGAGAAGGAGAAGGAGAAGGAGAAGGAGAAGGAGAAGGAGAAGGAGAAGAAGAAGAAGAAGAAGAAGAAGAAGAAGAAGAAGAAGAAGAAGAAGAAGAAGAAGAAGAAGAAGAAGAAGAAGAAGAAGAAGAAGAAGAAGAAGAAAAAGAAGAAGAAGAAGAAGAAGAAGAAGAAGAAGAAGAAGAAGAAGAAGAAGAAGAAGAAGAAGAAGAAGAAGAAGAAGAAGAAGAAGAAGAAGAAGAAGAAGAAGAAGAAGAAGAAGAAGAAGAAGAAGAAGAAGAAGAAGAAGAAGAAGAAGAAGAAGAAGAAGAAGAAGAAGAAGAATTACATACACAACTCTGCGGATGGCTGTGGCTGTTTTGGTCCATCCATGCAGCTGCTTCACTTTCATTACAAGATGTGCGGGGTCCTGACTGTTGAAATTAAAATGTTCCATGAAGTTCCCTGAAAACTGCATGAGAGCAAACTGTGCAAGACAAGAAGCACAGGGTTATTATGTTGTGTTCTGCCTGCAGGGTGGTATGGAAACATACTGTCTTGGGGCACTGTTCTTTTGACTATGGCAGGGCAACCCAGGTCATAAGCACATTTACTCATCTTCTCCAAAATCCAAACTTGAATATTAAATTTAGATATAAATGGAAGCATAAGAGGATCCTTTGAAAAAGAACTTATTAGAAGAGCTGTGGTGGCACAGTGGTTAGAATGCAGTATTGCAGGCTGACTCTGCCCACAGCCAGGAGTTTGATCCTGACTGGCTCAAGATTGACTCAGCCTTCCATCCTTCCGAGGTGGGTAAAATGAGGATCCAGACTATTGGGAGCAATAAGCTGACCCTGTAAAACCACTTAGAGAGTCCTTTAAAGCACTATGAAGTGGTATATAGCTATTTTATGACAGAAAAGGATGTTAGCAAGTATTGCAAATGATAGGAACGAGCAGAACAAGTGGTACTTGGATCGCATCGGATCAGGACATGACTTGGCCCAGATCACTGGAGAATTTGGCAAGGTGGATCCTCTGCATGGCCCTCTCTCCCTGGCCCTTACCAATGTGTCTCTGCCAGAGAGATTCTTGATGATCTGTGAAACAAATTGCTTCATCTTTTCAAAGTCTTCTTTCTCAATGCTGGAAGAGCCATCAATCAGGAAGGCAATGTCAGTTGGATGACGGATGCATTCTGATGGTAGATATATGGAGAGAGAAGCAGAAATATATTTATAGGACCCATCATGTTATCCCCATTCCAAGCCTGTGGACATCAGCTTCCATTGCCCATCATGGTGCTGATCAGTTAAAACTTTCACGTAATCCCATTTTATTATGAAAAGGAAAGAACAGACTTAATTATCAAACCTAATAATTATAAAAACACTACTGATCTACTTTGGCACATTTTGGCTGATATGCCTCAGATAGAATCCAAGTCCAGATTTAGACTTGCATCTTCCTTCCTTCCTTCCTCCCTCCCTCCCTCCCTCCCTCCCATCTCACTTTGACTCCCTCTTCCTCCCTCCCTCCCTTCCTTCTTCCTTCTTCCTTCCT
>NW_015389153.1:63012-64400 GCF_001527695.2 Protobothrops mucrosquamatus | reverse complement strand
TCCTTCCTTCCTTCCTTCCTTCCTTCCTTCTTCCCTTCCTTCCTTCCTTCCCTTTTTCTCCAGATCTTACCTGGCAATGATTCTGGAAAATGTTCCTTTTCTTGAAGATTTTGGTCCAACAGAAAGCAATAGCCATTTACATACATATTTTTCCCACAGGCCCGGTGCACCGTGGGGCCACACACCTTAAATAAACAGAGATGGAAAGACCAGATGGAAACTGTATTCTCCATACTTGGCCTCTGCAGGGCAGGCCAGTGGGAAGTGGAGGCATTTTGCTGCTTAAAAGCGACAGTTGCCTCTCTCAAAGCTAGCTTAGTTATTTTGTTATTTCATACAAACGATCAGACCTTCTCCTTGGCAATAGAAATTCAACAACTGTAAGTTAAAGTTATTTTCTGTCCTGTTCTAATATTCCAAATCAAGGCACATCTGGCCACAACAAGGCACATCTGGCCAGGTTGTAATCCCCCAGCTATGAGGTGGTAATCATGGACATCGGCAGGGCTTTTTTTTTTCTCATAGAACGCCCAGAACGGAGTTCCGGCACCTTTTTTGGATGGAATCTTGTAAGGTAGGCAAGGTGGGTTGTATGATGTGTGTGAGTTCCGGCACCTTTTTGTTTTTTTAGAAAAAAAAGCACTGGACATCAGTATGCATGTGTTCTGTCTATGGGTCTCACTCAGTCTTGGCAAAGAAGACAGGCAGGATCCTAACAGCGTGTGGGAGACCAGTTGAGGCACAAAGTTAAGTGGGAAGATTTCCTGACATTGGGAGAAACATCCACCAGCTGCTTCCCAGCTATGGGCAAGGGGTGAAAGGAAGAACGTGGTGTGTGGAAATTTCCTTAAAGTTGATAGTGACATCTTGGAGCCAAAATGTGGAGGACATGTGGGTATTGCAGATCAGGGACACTTATGAGAAACAGGATTCCAGTCATCCAAATAACTTTTAGAAATAAAAATTGAAGACAGAGGAAGAGGGAGACGGAGACGGAGGGGAAGGGATGGGGGAGGGGAGAGAGAGAAGGAGAGAGAGGGAGAGAGAGGGAGGGGGAATGGAGGGAGGAAGAGGGAAGAAGGGGAGATGGGGGGAGAGGGAAGGAGGGAGGAAGAGGGAAGGGGATGGGAGAGGGAGAGGGAAGGTAGGAGATGGAGAGGGAGGGGAGAGGAAGGAGGGAGAGGGGAGAAAAAGGGGGAAAAGGAGGGAAGTGAAGTAGGGAGGGAGTGAAGCAGGGAGGGAGGGGGAGAAGGAGAGAGGGAGAGAGAAAAGGGGAGGAAGGGGAGGGGAGGGAGAGAGAGGGAAAGGGAAAGGGAAAGGGAAAAGGAAAGAGAAGGAAGGAGAGAAGGAGGGAGAGGGAGAGAGAGGGAGGGGGAATGGAGGGAGGA